>NW_018397263.1:575049-616699 GCF_002168275.2 Theobroma umbraticum | reverse complement strand
CTTTGCATTGGTAGGCTTTGGAAGAAATCTACTGCCTTTTCAAAGTAATTAATACCCTGCTCAATGTACTCCTACAATTTGACAATTTCCTGCATATATAAAAGAAACACATATTTATGGATCACTCTCCTATGATTCAAAGACCTTTACAATGTCTACAAAAAGTGAGAATGCTTACTTTTATAGTTGAGTACAAACTTTAGCAACTTTATACTTGCATTGGTTGGCAGTAGTAATCAATTCTTTGGAAAACAAGCCTAAGTGCCTAACAAATTAAATGTAAAATATGATTTGAGGCAATTGGAAAAATGTTCTGTTTGGATGCATACAAAATGATAATTCCCAGAACATTAAAAAGGTACCCATGTATATGAATACCTTTAACATCATCATAGTGAGTATGCTTACTGTTTAGCAAGCAGAAGTAGTGTTTCTTCTTTCCCAAGGAAATCCACTGCCTTTTCCATAGTAATCAATGGCCCAAAGTTCTGTTCAGCCTCATAAAATTTAGACATCCTGTATACAGAAAATGCGATTCATGAATAACTATAAACATCATCATTCAAATGCCTCAGAAGAGAAGTGTGGGATTGAAGGAGTAGCACTAGTAAAAGCATTATCCATAAGAACACAATTGACAACATCAAGATGCAGATCAAAGAAATTAATAAGAAACATCAACCCAATCAACGTTTAGTCTAAGTGCCATACCAAGCCTTGCAGTATCACAAAACATGTGTGTTGCCTATTGTAGAGGCAAGATTTGGCATCTGCATATAGACAAAATATATATGAGTTAAATCCTAAAAAGAGGAAAAGGTTGAAGAAAACGTTTAAAGACAAACTTAGAAAAGTTAAATCCACACTCACATCTTGTAGATGCTTTAACAGCAGACATAGTACTTCATTCCATAGGAAATTCTAAGCCTTTCCATAGTATCAGACTCATAAAATTTAGGAATCTTTTGCATATAAGAAAGCTATGCATGTTGATGAATAAACTCTAAAATCACCATACAAGGACCTCACAATGTCTACAAGGAAAAAGTAGTACTTGTTTTATAAAGGGAAAAAAAGAAAGATAAGATCCCCCAACCACAATCTCAAGTTGTATTAAAAGGATAAAAAAGAAAAGATCCTAGTACTTTAGATGGGAAAATTTTACCTGCATAAGTGTATTTAGGACATATTTGCAAGATCTTGATGATGCTCCAGTCAAACTGAAGTCAAAAGTTTTGGCTTCCTATTACATTAAGATTGAGAAAGAAAAGTTATTCAAGACATTCAAAAGATCGGGCTGCCCTTAGTCTTCTGAGTTTGAAAAGACATTCAAAACAATGCAAGCAGATCAACATGAATAAATCCATCATAGCGAAACACAATCCATGATAGAAAAGATGATAAAAAATAACAAGACCTTGCAAATATTGATCCAGAAACAAATTGAAAGTATATGAACAAACAATAATAATAGGAAAGGCAACAGCTAATTACCCCCACTTATAACTCTCCAATTCCTTTGGCCTGCCAATGCATTTTTAAAGGCAAGAACTCTTGTATTTATGGCATTACCAGCCCTGTTATCTCCAGTATATCATGGTGGAAAATTGAAATTTGTTGGGTCAGATTTTGCATTCAATGATTTAGAATCCAAAAATCTTTAACAAGAAAAGAGCTGAAAAAGATACCAATAATCTGACAAAGACTTGAAATGAATTGAAAGACGGAAAGACTTACTGTGAATCAGACGCCTCCATTGTTCAATTTGGGGAAAGAGAAAATGATTTAATATCCAATAATCTGAAAAAAAAAAAAAAAAGAAATGAACCCTGAATGAAAAAGAATGAGAAAAAGCTACCTAAAACCGAGATAAACTAATCAAAGACTTGAAATGAATTGAAAGAGAGAAAGACTTACCAGGAATCAGACCGCCCCATTGTTGAGTTTGGAGAAAGAGAAAATGACTTAATATCCAAAAATCTTAAAACAAAAAAAAAAAGAAAGAAAGAAGTGAATCATGAATGGAAAACGAATACGAAAAAGCTAAAAGCTAATGACTTAGAAAAGAGAAAAAGTTTAAGAATCCAAAAACCTTTAAGAAGAAAAGAATGAAAAGGATACCAAAGACTTGAAACGAATTAGAAAATAGAAATATGTACTTCAATAATTGAATCTGGGGCAATAGTAGCGAGACAGACCTTATATAGCAAGCTAAGCTTTAAGGCGCGAAACTCAATAACCGCATCTGTTTGTTTGACCGGTCAAATTAAAAAGTGGAGCGGGTTTCTTCTAGGCCTGGCCTGACGAATTGTCTAATCCGGAAAGGATCGAAGCTGTGCGTTTTGAGCACAAAATGGGCCCTTTTTTTTTTCCTTTGGACCCAACATAACCATTGTCCGTTTACTGTATACTCTAATCGGCCTCTACTGAATTTGAACTTACATAATCCCCGCCGCTTGGATTTCAGTCCTGGTGGTGGTTTCGTAGCCATTGGGAATGCTGCTGGCAAAGTGCTATTATACAAGTTGCATCATTACAGTCATGCATAGAGTGCTTGTTTGAAGCATCATGTACTTGTGTGTAGGAGTTCAGCTGCCATCTAGTTTCACCCCTAGCCATCAGCAGATGAATAATGCTTTAAAACTGTTTCTTTCCTTTTCTTTTGACTAACTATAAACCATGCTCAAAGAGCCAAAATTTTGTATTCAATAGCTTCAACCTTCTTCTTATAGTGTACGAGTTCATTGGTTGTTGTAACTTCACTTAATGATAGCTTTAGCTTCTTTACATTATTAAAGATTTGGAAAGTCCATTGCTTTCTGTCCCAAAATTATGTTGAAATTATAGAAATCTGTATGATAAAGATTGGTTGGATGTTTTGAATTTCCAGTTAATATTCAAGTAGCCAGTCAACTGGAAAGAGTTCAGCTTGTTCATGTTCAGTTATAAGGCTTGCAATTATCAGTATTATGGCCAACAACTTTAATTCTGTCCCAGTAAGCCAGATACAATAGTTAATATTTGTTCCAACCCAAGAGAACAATTACTATAATTAAAAATTAACCCTTATGATAATTCTTTCAATGTTTATGATACTTTGATAAAGAATGACTATGGTGGTGATTTGACAAGAAGATATAAATTGTGAGTATGCTTTATAATAATACTTCAACAGTAGTTGTTAATTTAAATAGTATATATTAAGTGCCTCACTCCACATTATTCTATATATTAGTCTCTTCTATTAAATTGTGATTAACTGCATTGAAGATATAAATTAATTGTGAAGAGTAAAGAGAAAATTTCACACACTATTTCTAGAGGTTCGGCCCTCTCTCTAGGTGCCTACGTCCTCTCCCTTAGCAAGCTAAGGAGTTTAATCCACTATTAAATAAATTTAATACAACGTGCCTTTTCAAAGGTTTAAGCACAAACCTTGTCTTTTCAAGAATAAGACACAACCTTCCTAACTTTTCAAAGCTAAGTTAAAACCTCTATGCCTTTTCAAGGATATGGCACAACCTCTAAATCTTACCTTTTGAAGGCTAAGGTAGAACCCTTTTCTCTCTTTTACAAGATAAAAGCAAAAGTACCTCTACAAAGTGGGCTTTGCTAAGCAAGTACAATGTAGATAAAAAGATACATAAGAGGAACGAGAATGAAAGCACAAAGAATTTGAATAACATTCTACTTGGACTTTGCATCGGTAGGCTTTGGAAGAAATCTACTGCCTTTTCAAAGTAATTAATACACTGCTCAATGTACTCCTACAATCTGGCAATTTCCTGCTTATAAAAAAGAAACACATATTTATGAATCACTCTCCTATGATTCAAAGACCTTTACAATGTCTACAAAAAGTGAGTATACTTACGTTTATAATTGAGCAACAACTTTTGCAACTTTATACTTGCAATGGTTGGCAATAGTAATCAATTCTTTGGAACACAAGCCTAAGTGCCTAACAAATTAAATGTAAAATATGATTTGAGCCACATGAAAAAATGTTCTGTTGGATGCATACAAATTGATAATTCCCAGAACATTAAAGAGGCACCTATGCATATGAATAACTTTAACATCATCATTGTGAGTATGCTTACTGTTTAGCAAGCAGAAGTAGTGCTTCTTCATTGCAGAGAAAATCCACTGCCTTTTCCATGGTAATCAATGGCTTAGAGTTCTGTTCAGCCTCATAAAATTTAGACATCCTGCATACAGAAAAGGCAGTTCATGAGTAACTATAAATATCATCATACAAATCCCTCAAAAGAGAGGGGTGGGATTGAGGGAAATAGTACTAGTAAAAGCATTGTCTATAAGAACACAATCAACAACATCAAAGTTGCAGATCAAAGAAATTAATAAGAAACATCAACCCAATCAGTATTTGGTCTAGTTGCCATACCAAGCCTTGCAGTATCACAAAACATGTTTGTTGCCTATTGTAGAGGCAAGATTTGGCATCTGCATATAGACAAAATATATAAGAGTTAAATCCTAAAAAGAGGAAAAGGTTGAAGAAATCCTTTAAAGACAACCATTAAAAAAGTTAAATCCACACTCACATCTTGTAGATACTTTTATAGCAGACATAGCACTTCATTCTAGAGTAAATTCAAAGCCTTTTCGTAGCATCAGACTCGTAAAATTTAGGAATCTTCTGCATATAATAAAGACATGCATGCTTATGAATAAACTCTAAAATCACCATACAAGGATCTTACAATGTCTACAAGACAGAAGTAGTACTGGTTTTATAAAGGGACAAAAAGACAGATATAAGATTCCCCAACCACAATCTCAAGTTTTATTAAAAAGATAAAAAAAGAAAAGATACTAGTAGTTTAGATGGGAAAATTTTACCAGCATAAGTGTATTTAGGACATATTTGCAAGATCTTGATGATGCTGCAGTCAAACTGAAGTCAAAAGTTTTGGCTTCCTATTACATTAAGAGAGAGAAAGGAAAGGTATTCAAGACATTCAAAAGATTGGGCAGAGTTTGTAAAGACATTCAAAGCAATGCAAGGAGATCAACATGAATAATCCATCATAGTTAACACAATCCATGACCTTAAAAGATGATAAAATAATAAAACCTTGCAAATATTAACCCAGAAACATATTGAAAGTATGTTACCCCCAGTCTCCTATTCCTTTGGTCAGTCAACGCATTTTCAGAGGCAAGAACTCTTTTATTTAGGGCACTACTAGCCCTGTTATTTCCAGTATATCATGGTGACAAATTAAAACTTGTTGGGTCAGATTTTGCATTTAATGATTAAAAATCTTTAGGAAGAAAAGAAGTGAAAAAAATACCAAAAAGCTACCTAAAACAAAAATATAACCAATCAAGGACTTGAAATAAATTGAAAGAGAGGAATACTTACTGAGAACCAGATCGCTCCATTGTTGAATTTGGGGAAAGAGAAAATGATTTAATATTCAATAATCTGAAAAAAAAAATGAACCCTGAATGAAAAAGAAAACCAAAAAAGCTACCTAAAATCGAAATAAACTGATCAAAGACTTGAAATGAATTGAAAGAGAGAAAGACTTACCGAGAATCAAACCGCTCCATTGTTGAATTTGGAGAAAGAGAAAAAGACTTAATATCCAAAAATCTAAAAAAAAGAAAGAAAGAAATGAATCATGAGTAGTAAACAAATACGAAAAATCTAAAACCTAATCACTCAGAAAAGAGAAAAAAGTTTAAAAATCCCAAAATCTTTAAGAAGAAAAGAACTGAAAAGGATACCAAAGACTTGAAATGAATTGGAAAAGAGAAATCTGTGCTTCAATGGTTGAATTTGGCGAAATAGTAGTGGGAGAGACCGTAAATATAAAACTATCCAACGGCGGGAAAATCAAAAACCGAATCTGTTTATTTGACCTGTTAAATTAAAAGTGGAGTGGGTTTCTTTTGGGCCTGGGCTTGACGAATCTTCTAATCCAGAAAGAATCGAAGCTATGCGTTTTGAGCAAGAAAATGGGCCTATTTTTTTCCTTTGGACCCAGCAGGACCCATTTTCCCTTTTATTTAATATAAAAGAAATGTAATTATTGATTGAATAAAACAAAATATATTAAAAATTAAAAAATGCAATTTATTTTGTTAACCAACTGCTAATCTGGCTAAATCTATACATCTACACCTACACACGTTACATTGACCTAAAAAGATCCCGCCTTTGTCGGGCCAACGTGATCGTTATTAACCCAAAAAAAGATTTTTTAAAATAATATTTAAAAAAATTTTAAATTATTTATGTTTCACGCTCCGCATTAATATTACAACAAACAATATTATATTTTATGCAATAATCATGAGTTAATTATTAATTATAATAAATTTTTATTTAAAAATAAAAATATAAAAATTTTATTAAACATAATAAAACAATACAATTTTATTTAAAATTTTTTTAATAATTTAAAAACTTTCTCAAACATTATACCAAAATTTTGAAAAAATTCTTCATTGTCTGTTAAATAGTCTAATTTATATAAAATACCATATTAATCTCAACATAAAGCTGACTTCATCCACCAATCAAACACACATTTTCCAACTGTACAATCCTCTTGTCCGAATAAGTAGGTCCAAGTGTTAACCGAAGAATCTTGGGCGACAATTTTGATGCAATAGCATTCACATATAAACTGAGGGGATCTGCAGAGCCAGTCAAAGATAGGAAAACATAAGTGACTTTTTGTCTGAAGGAACAGCGAGGAAAAACCTTAAGAGAGTTCAAAAGATCGAACATGGTTGGTCCAGGCAGGCCTCTCTTCGTTCTTTTTGGATCTTCCATCGTTCAGTTCAGTTACAGCAACGAAGGCTGGGGTGCGATACTTGCTGATATATATGCTCGCAAGGTACATGTTTTTATTCCAATCTTTTACTTCTATTACTACTACATATATCTGCTCTTTTCCGTACTGTTCTTGTTTTCCTTCATTGCATTTATACTTTTTTCTGGGGTTTTTACTGAAAACGAGATTGATTTCGTTGATACCCAGAATTAGTATCAAGCTCAAAGAGTTGTGGACTTGGTGTTTTGATTTTGGTTTTGTTTGTTGGGGATATTCTAGTCTACGTGTGTCATGTCTTATCTTCTTTTTCGATGAACAGAGAAAGAGATTCACATCTTTTCCCTGGTGGAGGGATCCACATTTCCTTTTGATTTTCTCATAAAGATTAACATTAGTTTCCTCGGAAGAGGAAAATGATTCCCTCACTCTTAACGGATTTCAATCCTTTTTTGCCTCTTCTCAAGCTAGAGCGTTGGTTCTTGGTCATGTTTTTGCTGCTATTTGGATTCTGCAATTCCTTCTTTTATTTTGCTACTTAGTGCCCTCAGCTTGCTTTCCCAGTTTCCCTAGGGCGGGAAATGATAATGCAAACCGCCAAACTTATCCATATTTAATTTGCAATTATTGCTATTTGAAATAAGAGCACCAACCACTTGGTAGATAGATGTTGTTAGGAAAAGAAAAGCTGATAGATTCCTAGTTGGACAAATCTAGTGTATGGATGTAAAAGCTTTGAGTGTGAAATCCACCCACTAGCAAATAATGGAGCTGATGAGAATGACATTACACTTTATCTTTGTCATTTTTCCTTTTGGAAGAAAAGAAGTGAAGAAAAATTAAAGATTTGGAAGCACAGCCAAAATGATTTATTGCTTTGTTTTGTTATGTCAACTTCTGAATGGAAAAAACCAAAACATTATTTGTATGTAAAAGCCTTTCAACAAAGTGATTTTTGCCTTAGAAAAGTAAGAGAGCACTCACACACATTGCCTTTTGTTCTTTGTTAAAGCCAAATAACTAGAAACTGTGGATTCTTTTTTAAGGATGAATTACATGAAAATATCCTATGATGTGAGGTAGAATAAATCTGCCCCTTGAGGTTTAAAATTTGAAGCTTATACACCGTGTCTAGTCCCGTTACTTTTCTATTTAATATCGTTAACCTTATTTCAAGAATTTTTCAAGTTCTTTTTTCAGAATTTATTTTATCATTAATACTAATTTAATGAAATATGAAATGTGGTAATTTATTATTCTTAACGCTGTAACGAAAGTTCTAACAAATAAAAAACAGAGTATTTGAGTGTCAAATGTTAAACTTTGTGGGACAAATTTATTTCGCTTCAAACCACACGTTTGTTTTTTGTCATTTACCCCTTTTTTTTAATATGAAAAATTCTAAAAATGCTTTGGTTTAGTGGTTAATTCATGTTTGTTGCCATGAGAATTTCTGTTGTTATATTGAGGAGTAACATTTTCTTCATTTCATGCCTCGAATCAGTAGAATTCTATATTCGAATTATAGTGAAATCTATATTGTGGATATCTAGCTGAAAGAATCAAGATCTGTGATATATGCCAAGGTTTCTACAAGTCAAAGGCTTTACAGCATAGTCAATTCTTAAACATACATCAGTGTTAAAACTAGATTTTGTCTGTAATTGGACATAGGCAGACATAGTACTGCGAGGATACTCTGGCTGGAACTCAAGGCGTGCTTTAAAGGTTCTGCATCAAGTCTTTCCAAAGGTATCATATGTTTTAAGGCTGACTTAGTGTCTAGGTTTGGCAATTTGTTCTTGATCTTTGTTCACGAAAGCATGCCGTGAAAAACGGATGCTGAATTTCTAGCTGTTCTTGTTATGAATTAAGGATGCTGGTGCACAACCATCATTGGTGATAGTCTATTTTGGTGGCAACGATTCAATGGAACCCCATCCACTTGGCCTTGGCCCTCATGTGCCTCTTCCGGAATATGTCGAGAACATGAAGAAGATTGCTATGCATCTCAAGGTACATTCTCCAACCCAACTACTGTTCCTATCAGTTCTCGTTATGTTTCCGAATTACCTGCCTTGCCAGAAGATTAAAAAACAACATGAAACATTAAACTCATATGATATAAACTGTTAGCATTCCGTCACCAAACCATCTTCAAGAACTACAAGGTTTCAATACCAGACTGCTTTGCTTTTTGATCCTCAGGGCCTATCAGACAAGACTCGTGTAATGTTTCTTTCTAGTCCTCCAGTTAATGAGGAACAAATATATCAAACCCTTGGTGTTCGAGGTCGAAGCAATGAAGCCTGCCGAATTTATTCTGAAGCTTGTTTGACACTATGCAAAGAGCTGGATGTAAAAGGTGTTGATCTTTGGACTGCAATCCAGCAAAGAGATGATTGGAAGACAGCTTGCTTTACGTAAGTTCAGTTTCATACCACTCAAAACACTTCCTTGGATTGTCTAGCTTTATGCTGATAGAAATGTACTGGGATGATGTCTGATTCTTTTTTCATACAGGGATGGCATCCATCTCTCCTCTGAGGGGAGCAAGATAGTTGCTAAAGAAATCTTGAAAGCCCTGAGGGAGGCAAAGTGGAAACCAAGTTTATACTGGAGGTCATTACCCACAGAATTTGAGGAGGATTCGGCCTATGATCCCATTGGCCAAGACGGAAGGAGCACCATAAAAATTTCAGAGCTTGAATTTTCACGAAGTGTGCAATGGGAATAGTCTTTGTTAATGGCATCTAGGCCTATTCACTACAAGTTGGTTTCCTTAAATCTCATTGCGTGTAACCAAAGAGGCTCCAAGTTGATTGTATCTGATTTTACACAGATGCCCTGGAAACACCCTCATTTAAGCCTTCCTTTGGAATAAATAAGCCTTTGAAAATAAATGACGTAAACTTCATATTTGGTTGAGTTTTTGGATTCACATGTTATGGTAAATGAAATTCCCCATAACCAGGTTACTTCACAGTTCAAACTCTCCAATTATCAGGCTAAAATACTTTCAGGAAACAAATGAGCCTTTAACAGCAACACGAGCTTCAATGAGAATTAAGAAGGTAAGAAATGCATAAATTGGTCATTAATTTTTCTGTTCTCTGAAGGTTATATTACATCAAAAACAAGTTCTACAAACCCAGTTCCCATGTGTCAACCGTCAAGGATACCTCAATTACATGCCCAAGCCAAATGTGAAACATTTTAATTAAACAAAAAAATAATAATACATACAAAAGGCGAGGAAAGCAAGCATAAAGAAAGGCAATAGCAGCACTCAACATGGTCCTACTTTAGGCAACCAATTTCACTCGGACGGTGTTTGCCTAAACTCTCTAAACCTTCCACATTGGAACAAAACCAGGCCTTAGGCATCCGAGCATATGGAAACACACTCTGAAAGGGATGATAAAACAAGAGAATTCTGATTGTGCAAGAGGGTGCATCACCTTCTAGGGAAAACATTCTTACGAGGAAAGTTGGAACCTGCCGCTACGTTTTTTTCTTCTCCATCCCTGAAATGTTCAAACAAGAACGGAATGAGACCTTGGAATCCAAGAAGCACGCACAGGCAATTACTCAGAAGAATGAAAGGAAAGAGAGAAAGGTGAAGATAGCTGAAAACTTACGAAGGCAACATAATACACGAAGGTCAATCCCGCTAGAACAACGAATGCAATTTGAAATACATTATACCTGTAATGCCAATATGCCCAACAACATCAGTAGAACACATACATGCCTGATCAGGGCAAAGCTAGGAACTCAAACAGTATAAACTCACTTGTACAAATATTTAATTCCACGAAGAGACTGCAATGTGTGGCCGAATATTTCCTGGGCAGCAGTTGCTTGAGCATAGTACCCAAATGCTGTGGAACAGAACTGTATGACACTGAAACCGCAAACACAGACAACATTCCCATCAAATAATGCTGAAAAAACTGAGTTCCCATTAAATGACAACATATAATTCCCTAATAAACTTTTCGACAACCAGGCACAAATCTAGAGACAACATTTCAACAATGTTCCAATAGCAAACACCTTGAGATAACATAGAAACAGGATTGAGTGAATTAGCTATGTCACCAAACCTTATTGAGCACAAAAGAATAAGTGCCACATTGAACAGAAAAGAGTTCATTAGAGTAGCTCCCCACCTAAGAAAAAGTCCATTAAATCATATGTCAGCCAGCTAGTGATTTTCTCAATCATAAAAAATTAACCAAAATGCCATCAATATGAAAACCCTTACTTCATAGGATGAATAGTAATGAAAACTAATCTTAGACCAAGCATCATTGCACCAGCAATCACAGCAAGCAGAAGGTAGAAGCAAAAGAATGCAAATGCTACAGTACCCAGAAGACCTGGCAAAATACAAAATATAAATCTCCCATAAATCTAAAAGTGGAAAATAAAGAAAAGTTAGAAAATGGTTCAGGAATTACCCCATATATCATCCAGCTTAATGAAAACCTCATTTAGGAAAGGAGAAAGTGGTGGATCAATCAGAAGGTATATGATAATATGAGCAACCCAAGCTACTGAAACAATCAACCTAACAAAATGCAGAACGAATTGCATGTTAGATTACTCCTTACACAAAGTTAGGGGGCCATCATCATCAGTTTACTGGATTGATAATCTTTCATGAGTTTGGTAAAAGGAGAAAAAAATTATCACACAAATTTGTTGCAATTCACTTATTCTACAGATAGCAGCAATTCTATTTCATTTCGGTGCATATAACGGCTCGCCCTTTAAAATTTCCTGTTATTATAGCTCATTTACATAAACCACTGTCTTCCACAGGGTACATGAATGTATCCAAACTCAGTAGCTAATTCACAACACAAAATGCAGCTATGGACATCAAAAACAATCTATATGCAGTAAAATGCATGGCCTAAGCACTCACCCAAGAATTCCCAACACAAGTTTTCCCAAGTATCCAAGAACTGTCAAGGCCCAGGCAGTTTCAGCCTGAAATGTCATGGCAAGGGAGTTATTATTGGAAGAGAAACAAAGATGGAGTGAGGGGGAATGGGACTGTAACCAAGTTTCATGTGTACACGAAGATCAGCAAGACATACTCGTTACCTTTTCACCTTGAGGGTACATCTCTTCCAAAAGCTTTACATCTTCTTCCAACTGAAGCAACTCCTGTAAATTTAATCAAAAATGTTACAAATTCAATAGCCATGACCACGGAACCAAGGAACAAAATAATGTTAAAACACCATTCAACAGCTATTTTATCAGTCATCACCCTAAAAGACATCCTCTCACTAGATATACTTCAACTCTCCCACAAGTTAACGCCGTAATTGAAATACAACTAAGCTTAATAAACATAAAGATTATAACACAAACCAAATTGTTGAACAAATCTGATCTTTCAACTCAAAAGGAAAAGCACATAAACAAAAAACATTAAAACTAGAGGGATCTAGAACTCATGACGAAAGCTAGCTTTGTCACCTTAATTATTCTCATAGAGAATGACAACGTCGAATTCAAAGACAAATGCAAATTACGGACTTTACATATACCTTTTCCACAGCCTTAACATTTTTACGCCACTTTCTACCCTTGGAACCACTTCTTTCTTCTTGATGAAGTGCGTCAGCCGCTTTCTTCAATTCTCTTGCCTTTTTACCAAGTTCGGTTGCTTCCTACAAAATATCAATGACAACTATGAGCAATTACAATAAAATGTAAAATATCAATCACTAAGAACTACTTCAGTGTGTGAGTTTGTATGGAAGCATAGTGAGCTATAAAAAAAGCACCTTAATATACTGTGAGCGAGTAATAACAGCCTTTGGACGGCGGATAAATGAAGCGATAAGCCCAAGAGGTAGCGAAGCAATACCTACACCACCAAATATCTGACAAGAAATTTCAAGATGTAAGCAATGTATTCTAGCCAAAAAAAAAAATCAACATTTACAAATTAGAATTGCTCACTACATTCCTATCAGAAACATAATGTTAAAATTAGCAAGAACGTCAATACCGAGAAAAGAACAGATCCAACAATAGTAGCAAGAGCAACTACATATTCTGGAAAAGTAGTGCGCATGGTCCATGTACTCTCTGAGGAAGCATTAGCAGTATATGCAGAGCACTGTTCAAAAAGGGCAACGAGGAAACAGGAGGCAAAATAATGAGCTTAAGGAAACTAAGTTGATGGCAAACCACAATATTCTGCTACAATACAGAAATGATAGCGGTGCATATTAAATGGAAAAATCAATTACTAACCGCTCGTGCACCACTTCCACCGATACATGGCTGACCACTAGAGAACTCCCAAGTACTTGGAAAGTTAGTAGTGGCAGAAGACAGGTGCCTAACAGTAAAATCCACCTTTCCAACTAGTCCTGATATTTAAGAAAAATGAATAAAATCAATGGGAATAAAACCAAAAAAACCACACAAACACATTCAACAAATGCAAAAACAATTGCTTAGTTATCCGCTTAGTCTCAGTTCTAGCATGCCTGCTTATCTAAAATATTTGCTAAGATCTTGTAATTGTAAGAGCAACTTCAATTAAAATCAGAATTCAAGTATTGCAGTGATTAATACCATACTCCTGCTCCTAAATTAACTTTCAGCTCAATACTCCATGGCATGAAGAAAAATTATAATTAAAGAGAAATACTAATGAAGTTAAAATCTAAAAAGGGGGAAAAAGAAAAAGAAAAACCAACCATATAGAATGCCAAGCAGGAGAGCACAAACAATGGCCGTTGTCACCACCCACAGCAATGCGCTCTTTATCCGTTTGCCAACACTCCTGCAATCGAAACCAGAAGAACAAGATAAAACAAAAAATATATATAAAGTTGCATTAATGTACTCAACGAATTTTAACAATCAAAGTCCCAGAAACACACTTATCCTGGTCTCCTTCGTAGTAGAACATGGCGAAGGGGATTATGAAGAAAACAAGCACCGCATCGACGATGTAAACAGCCAGCCAGAGATCCTTCATAGGCAAGGTGAGATTACACGCGCCATTGTATATCGCGTGTCTACACGCCTGCCGGTTGGCGACATCAGCCGGCAACATGAGGATGGAAATGGCGGCGATGGAGAGCCCGAAGACGACGACAAATTTGGGGAAATACGCTTGGTTAGCATCGTCCGGGTGTTGGTAATTGACCAGGAGGTAGACATTGAAGAGGAACACTAGGACGCATACGATTATGGCGACGATTACCAGAGCGAGGTTGAAATCGCCCATCGTTAAAAGCCCTCGACTCGATTCGAATCGAATCGATAGCGGTAGATTCAACAGGAGATTTGAGAAATTAGGGTTTGCTTTTAACCCTTCGAGTTTTAATTCGAAGATTTTCGTAGATCTGAGCTTTCCTCTGTTTGTGTGCTTTTTTCAAAGGGAAAGGGGGGAGGTTGCGCTCCGGTGAGGTGGTTTGTTGAATTTTGGGGGTAATTTTGGCGTGTTGGAAATTAAATGACGTTATTGTCCTCTTAAATTCGTTTAATGACGGAATGGAAATAGAGAGGAAGAGAGTTGGAGATGGGGTTGAATGTAACATCACCTTATATTCCCGTGACAGGCATCGAACCAGCCTGTCTCCAAAGCAAGAAGGAGTTTTTTTTTTTTTTTTAATTTTTTCATGTAAGAAATAACGCAATTTGAACTTTTAGACCGCTTGCTTTATCTTTTATTCCCGTAGAGAAATTCTCTCAAATTTGTTTCTTTTTTTGTTCTCAAATCTTTTATTGTTTTTAATTTTACCCTTCAATTGACATAAAAAAATAATTAGTAATTCCTTTTAGGTACCTAAGATTGAGATACTATTTATGAATGAAAATTCTAGCTCAAACTCTTCACATTTTATTCACAAACTCTTAAATTTTGATTTAAAACTAAACAAGTTATTAATTCTAACAAATATTTAATTATCATTAGATTCGATGTTAATTGACTTTTTTACTCACATGAGATATAACTTGATGAATTAACATGATCATGTGATTGTTGATGTGGCTAAACAAATATAATGAATTTGGTCACATTAGTTGCACGTGATCACATCAATCTATTAAATCATATATCACGTGGACGGAAAAAAAAATTGACATTGACTCTAATATTGATTAAATTTCCATTAAAATTAAAAGATCATTTGATTTTAAATCAAATTTTAAGAATTCGCTTGAATGCAACAGTTACATAAATGATAATAGAACGTAAAATGTTTTTAGGATTGAAGCCATAATTTTTAGACAATATAAGCAACTAGTGTCTTATTTACTCATGTTCTTTCATTTTCTCACCTAAAGACTCTTTTATGTTCTTACTTAATTTAATCTCAACATTGGCTTTCCTTCCATTAGAGCATTAACCGCAGATAATGTCATCGAGGGAGAAGAATTAGTTGCCATTTTGGGGTAGTCATGCATTAAGAAGAGAAGCAATTTCTGTAGCATGAAGAGGACCTAGCTTTGATTGTATTATCAAGCCTATATCTTCATCAGAAACTAAACCCAAATGGCAGAGCAAAGCATTAAAATGGGAAGCTTTTTTCCTTATTTTTTGATTTTCAGCTCAACCCTTTTCAGAGAACTACTTGGTCATCCTGATATCCCCTCCATTTCACCTGTATTTTGTCATTTCCTTTCATGGCAATGGCTACAACTTTCTGCACTGCTTCTATAATTTTATTTGTTTCTTTTAACTTACGTAGTTCAGCTGCATGATTGGAGCATACAAACACCTCACAGCTGGAGATTCTGAGTGAATAATTATTTGTTGATTATGTACCTTGCTGGTGGTTGGTTTATATACGATGGAAATCTTAATCTTTTCAATTTTCCTGGGAATTTCAGACTGTGACTCTGATCACCATTTCTTTTGATTCTTAATCTATGCCTCATTTGTCAAGAGAAAGAGTTTTCATGCATCAGTTGGACCCAGAGTCCTGGATTTAACTTTTAACAGGAACACATGAAATGATTATATATTGTCAAATATTTAGACAAAATGTTATCTCAATTTTGGGTACAAACTCCGTTCCCTGTATCCTGGAGGACTACCAGGCAGAGGAGAGAAAGATAGCTGCTTGGCTGTCTTTTGTCTTCTTACAACTTCCCCTGTTCCCTCCCTGTTTTGTCACACAGGAGGCTGCCGCAGAGCCTGTACCAAGCTGACAACAACTTTCCACCTACTTCTTGATGAATGACTATTTAATTCGTTCAGTCTTTGCCTTAAATTGCTTTGCCGGATCTCCCAATCAAATTCTGGGATTGAAACCTGGCAGCAATTCTTTCCTGCCATTACTATTTGTAGAATGACTCTCCCTGGCAGTACCCTGAATCCATTATTTACCATCCTGAGAGATTGGCTCTATCTGGCAATAGTTTTCTCAAGTTCCAGATTTTCAACTTTCGTTTCTTTCTTTAGCGTTGATCTGACAAAGTTTCTGTCACTGTCATTCATTCCGATGATGGAGATGGGAAAAAGGGTTAGCACCAGATTCAAAATGCAAACATCTAAGACTACGAAATTAATCAAACAAGGATTTCATTTAGCAGGAACTAGGAAGAACACAAATACTTTCTTCAACTTGTAAATTTATACATTGATAAATGAAATCCAAGCAAGTTTTTCACATGGATTATGCAGATTGTATATCAGAGAAACTCTTTTCGAGACAGGGCATGTGAAAATCTAGCCGGAAAGCCAATGGAAAAGCTTTAAAACTTGATGAATTTCATCCGGATCTTGTACCACCCTCCCTTGCATAATCCGATAGCCTTCCATCCGTGTCTGAATAAAGATCTGATATCATTACGTTTTACTACCTTCGTTTGATTATGCCCATCTGCCATTTCCAAACTTGCAAATGAATATACTCTTCCCTATGATCTTACCCTTTTCCATTGATGGTGCTTCATCTTTATACCAGTAGTTGATGGCGCTGCTACCAGCCTCCTTTACCCAAGCAACAGATTCAGTTCATTGGCTTCGATTGTTGCTTGCGCCAGTTCTTTGTCAGAGGCTCTAATGAAATCCCAACTATTTTAGTTTTATCCGATCTACTTCCACCGGCGGTTGGACAATTTTTTCTATGGTCGGAAATTCGCCGGATTAATACAGCTAATGTATTGATTAAACAGTATTTAGCTTTTTTACATATGATATTAATTACAAGATAACACTCTTTTATCTCATAAATCTCAATTTATCCGTTTTAAAAGGTTACGAATAAAATGTCTTTTTGAGAACTATTCAATAAAATTACTCTTTTTTAAATATTATTTAAAAATAATGTAGTAATTAAGAATAACAATTAATACAATAGTTATGATTATATTTTCGATGAAAATAACATCGATTATTCTTAATTAATATTAATTTTTATATGTGATAGATTATATAATATCACTCTTTTATCTCATAAATTTCGGTTCACCCAGTTTAAAATTTAAATTCGAAACTTCTAAAAATAGAATGTAGTTTGAAAATTATTTAAGAGTAATAATCAGTGACAGGAACAACTGCAGACAATTATATCTTCCACCAAAGTAACGGCGACTATTCAATTCTAACTAACCAAGTTTTCGTTTTGACTTTCAACCATCCAATAACCTCATGCCACGTCAGAAACACACCCCGCATGTAACTACCATAGCAGGTAGTAACCGTCACCTCTTACCGGCTTACTCCAGCTACCAGTCGTAGCAAGAAGAAGAAGACTGATCGGTGAGCTTCCAGTTAACTCTGATTCTTCCACTCTCCTTCATGGACTCTTCTCCCCCAATTCTCCAAACTTCCATTTCTTTAATCCCTAGCGACTGGGTTTCCTTCTCGATTTCTCAAAAATGGCGGAGCCAAATCGGAGTTCACCTTCCGCCTCTGCCTCTGCCTCTGCCTCCTCCTCTTCATCTTCATATTACAGGGAGGATTCAGGAGGTGCTGCGGCGGCGGCGGCGTCGTCTTCGGGTACTTCTTCGCAGGTTCGAGAGGAAGAGGAAGGGCAAGATCACGAGTACCAGCAGCAGCTGCAGCATTTTCATAACCCAGAGCTAGAGAATCAGCACATAGACCTAGATTCTTTTAGAGGAAACTTACCCGCTTTCGATGATTCGTCAACGGTGATTGGAGACGACACGTGGTCTTGCATCATCGTGGTTCTCACTTTTTGGTTTTTCGGTTCGTACCCTTTTCCCCTTTATCGTGAATCGCTCGTTCTTTACAGTTGAAAGTAGAGGCTTTTATCTTGATGTTGATTCTTTTCAATTGATTTTCTTTTTGAATCGAACAGTGTCTATGACTTTGATTTTGGGTGTTTACGGGGCGGCGAATATACGGGTCGGTCCGAATTGTTCCCTTCTACTTCAACCGAATCCTATTTTTGTTCAGAGTGTAAAGGTGATTTGCCTTTTTCTTTTTTCCTTTCTAATTTTTTGATTCGTTTCATGCTTTTTCTTTAAAGGGGAGGGTGGTTTTTGGCTTTATAGCTTATTTGGCTTTGTATTAGGTTGTGGAGGTAGATGATACCAAGCCAGGGCTCAAACTATACGGATTTTATAAATCTCCATCTCTTGATGTAGTGACTACCTGGTCTGAAACTCGTACCGCTACTGTTCAAGCTGATTCTCACAAGGCAAGTTCCGTTTCTTGTTCTGTTTTTTGCTTGAATGTTTTGGTTCTGAACTTGTTTTTCGTTTCCCATTTTTTTTTATGTTATCCAGGAGTGGATTCATTATCTGAACAGGGGCTCTCAGGTTAATATTTCATATAATGTGAACTCAGCAGGCTCCTCTGTTTTCCTTATAATTGCTCAAGGTATCGTGAAACAGTAAAAGCTTTTTCAGAATGTGATTTTCAAGGAATTATTTTCACAAAGTGTGTGTGGAAATACTGTAGATTAAGTAATTGAATCCTGGGAATTTGACGCCTCAATGCATTTTGTCACATTGCAGGCAGTGAGGGCCTTTCTCAATGGCTTGACGACCCAACATATCCTAACACCACTTTGTCGTGGAACATTGTTCGTGGTGAGATGGAAATGCAAAAGTTTGAATGTTCTTACTATATAGAGTTTTATACTGACTTTGATATTACTTTTTGGTAGGAAGCGGTATGATTCAGCAGGATATATATAGATCTTCAAGTTACTATATTGCACTGGGTAATTTGAACTCAGAGGACGTGGAGGTAATTGTAAAAATTTGACCTGCCTAGCATGGTTTGTTGTTTTGGTTCTTTCATTGAAGTTCTGCTAAAATATTTGAGATATTGAGATCAAAACTTCATTGTCTTCTGTTACCAACTTCAGAAAAGAAACGTTTCATGTTGCTTGTCCATTTTGATTTGTCAGGATTGATATTATGATATGATTGAAGAATCGGATTAACTTACTAAGAAAGGGTTACTTTAATCCATTTAAGCAATGCTACATTGTAACTGTGATGGAAACATCCTAAGTGCAGCAATTCAAGTAGAACTTTGGGCTGAGGGTGTTTATTTCTGCAAGGCTGCAGTTATAGAAGTATAGGAAACTATAATATGGATTGACATTTTTATGGTAAACATGAGAACATAAATGCTGCTAGTCTCAATGTACTTTAAAAGTCTATATGACTATCAGATGGACTAATGGGCAAAATTGAATTGCCATGGATTCGTTTTCCTAACAATTATTTAAGCGTATGACTTCAAAATATTAGTTCCAAGAAACTCTGAACCCACCAAGTCAGGCTTGAGAGGCAAGTATATAAAATGGATATCGTAGACGCGCTGTAGGTGACAAAAAAGCCTATCATTCTATCAGATTTCACTAAACCTTTTCTTTTTTATTGGATGGTGTTCCCTTGCTCATTTTTGTATCCTTTGGTTTCATCTTTTCACATAAAAATTGAGTTGATTTTAACATTGAACAGGTGGAGTTAAACATCACAGTCAGGGCTTTCATCTACAATACAACTGAAGCTTACTACAGATGTACCTTCGGTAATGGCCTTTGTAGCTTGAGTGTTTTGTTTCCTCAGGGAAACTCTGTTGTCTTGACTTCTCCAGGTCAAGAACAGGTAAATCTCTTTTTATTTTAAACCTAAAACCTACTTTCTATGTCTTTCTTGAGATTATGTGGTTTTGAAGGCTGTTACAGTGGCATTCCCATGTTATTAGGCATGATAAATATTTGTTCTAATGCTTCCTTCTGTGCTGAATAATTTCTTATCTTTAGAAGTCCTATACCAAATAAATTCTAAATCCTGTTTTAGAAAGTCTTTACATTTTCGTTTCTCCCTCTTATTGGCTGCTGCAGAGTACATCTGCAGATGACTGGTCTGTCAGATTGTCATATGGACCAAGATGGATTACATATATAGTTGGCGTTGGTAAAGTTCTTTCTTTAATTACTCTCAATGCACGATCTTTACAAATGTTTCATGTTTAAATCTTGAATTCTAATTTTCTACTTGAAGGTGGAATGACAGCAATCATGTTGGTAGCCTTCAACTTCTTAAACAAGTTCCAATTTACCCGTGGAGGTGAAACAAATGTTAGTTATAGGGAGAATGCTTCTGCAAGGGCCCCTCTGCTTTCTCACAAAGATGATGATATCTCAAGTTGGGGTTCATCCTATGATTCTGTCTCAAGCGATGAGGCAGATCTTGAAGATTTTCTGGCAGCAGGTTCTGTTGAAGGGACATCAATAAGAGAAGGTGAAAACAGTAACAATACCCGACGTCTTTGTGCGATTTGCTTCGATGCTCCAAGGGACTGCTTCTTCCTTCCTTGTGGGCACTGTGTGGCTTGCTTTGCATGTGGATCTAGGTAACTACTTTGCATCCTCACCTTTTTACATGAAAGGTTGCTTTGGAAATAGTCTATCCTCATTCTTAAACCTGCTCCGAATTTACAACAGCATGCTGGTCATCACCCTTAATGGTTCCCAGAACTTGAAATTTGCCCCTATCTGATGTTGTGCCATAACTGATCTTTTGCAGAATCGCGGAGGCTGCAGGAACTTGCCCCATTTGCCGTCGGAACATGAAGAAAGTGAGGAAGATTTTCACAGTATAAGTCAAATTGAGCTCCTTTGCAAGCAGCAGAGCTTGCACATCCTGCTTCAATGAGTTGCAGTACGTTTTTGATGGGTCACTGCTTTTAATGCTCAAGTAAATGACACTCAGAAGGTGGATTATCAGCATTGATTTTTTTCGTTTTAAAGATGGAAGGAGCCATGCATTTTGTTTCCATGGATGGCCTTCCACCATGTAATACTATCATCGGTACATAATTCTCCAGTACACCAAGTCAAAGCTTCGAATGTAACTCTTTTCATTTTTCCCCCACCCCATTGATTACCAATTTAAGGCGCAGCAACTTTAAACTGAGACACTGTACCTTCCTGTCCTTCATTCTGAACAGCATCAAGTAAACGACTAATCACATTTTTAATGCCTTTAGAGTATTTTATAATATATTTTTTATATTATTTCTGCATATTTAATTCAATAATAATATATATTTTTTACTAAAAAAATTAGATTCGAATCCTTTATTAAAACAAAGGGTTCAAATGCCTTTTTTTAAATAAAACAAATTCAAATTTGATCAAAACTTAATCAATTTGTTTTATATTACAGTTTTGAAAAATAATAATAAATCTCATAATAACTATGTTTTAGAATAAAATTAAATATTTAACTGTTTACAATATCTTTTGTCTATGAGATGGATTTTGTTTATATAATAAATTAATGATGAAATGACAAGAGGGAGAAGGCAGATTTGCTTCGTTTTCTTCTTTCCACGACGAAATGGACTGGCGGAAAGCGAGTCAAAACCATAGTTGACGAAAGTTGGAGAAGCCAAGTAGGAGAAGCTTTCCTTTTCCCTTTCCTTTTTCATTTCCCCCCCCCCCCCCACTTTCTCGACGTGGGGATCAAGAAACCTATGGCCAATAAGATTGGAAACGAGCGGCGGCCCTTACTGCCTTCCTCCCACCCACTTAATTTCCCTTTCCTGTTTTTGGTCCACTGCTTCTTTAGACCATGGTCATTCTCATGACAGTGAAATCAAAGTCATAATTTTGTTGCTAATAAAATATAAACTAAGGTTGTTAGTCAACAGATTAATTGAGGATAAACTAAACAAAATTGAACTAAGTTTGACTACTTTATTTAAAGTATTACACAAATACAATCAAGTTGGAAGTAGTTTATAATTAATTTATTTGTATTATTAGTTAAATTGAATTAAGTAAAATTATGATATTTTATAATTTGATTCGAATAAGTCTTAAATTGAAAAAATTAAGTTTGGATAATGATCATAAAATATTTGTTTTTTTGAATTTGATTATATATATTGTTTTTAATAATTAAATTAAATTTGATATATTATAAAAATTATTTTTAATTTCTTTTCATTTTAAATTTGAATTTTTATGAATATTGGTAATTAAATTTGAATATTAAGTATATTAGTTGAATTCGGGTAAACTATATAATTAAATTTTAATGGATTGGGTGATATTCTTAAGTCATTCTTAAACAAAAGAAAAGAATTAAGAGCAAGTAAAGAACAATTAATTATTTGCTATTATCAGCTTAAAATAATCAAATGCGGAGACACACTGCTGTGCAACTACTTTCAACGATTGGACGGAGACCCGCCTTCCCACGTCAGCACACTTACCCCTAACCGCGGTTTTCGCATAGCGAAATTGCGTGGCCTCCAGCCCTATTATACACGATATCTGAATCTCCTTTTAAGATTGCTTGAAACCACTTTCTCCACCGTCGGATGGAAATATCATATACGATGATGAGCATCGTAGGGCAGATCAGGAAGAGTGTAGTAAACTAAGCCACAGGGTAAGTCTCCTCACCTCCAAGCAAGAACCATTCAAAACACCCCCTCTACTTAAACCTATCTCTCGCCACCTTCTCTGCTTCGCCTCTTCTCTCCCAATTCCTTCAATTATCTTCTATTTGGGTTTTGTGTTGTGAGTTTGATTTTTCCAATTCCAAGGGAAAAAACCTCGTCACTCTTTCTGTGACTGTAGCTTTTTGGGTATGGCAGGGACCGGAGTGGTTGCTGTTTATGGAAACGGGGCGATAACCGAAACCCACAAGTCTCCTTTCTCAGTGAAAGTTGGGTTGGCGCAAATGCTCCGAGGCGGGGTCATCATGGACGTGGTCACCCCGGAACAAGCCCGCATCGCTGAAGAAGCGGGAGCCTGTGCCGTCATGGCTCTCGAGCGAGTCCCCGCCGATATCCGAGCTCAAGGCGGTGTGGCCCGAATGAGTGATCCACAACTCATCAAGGAAATCAAGCAAGCGGTTACTATCCCCGTCATGGCTAAGGCCCGTATTGGTCATTTCGTTGAGGCCCAGATCCTTGAAGCCATCGGAATCGATTATGTTGACGAGAGCGAAGTGCTGACCCCGGCCGATGAAGAAAACCACATTAACAAACATAATTTTCGGATTCCTTTCGTTTGCGGGTGTCGGAATTTGGGGGAAGCGCTTCGGAGGATCCGGGAAGGAGCTGCTATGATTCGAACCAAAGGAGAAGCTGGGACTGGGAACATTATCGAAGCCGTTAGGCACGTGAGGTCCGTGATGGGAGACATTAGGGTGCTTAGAAACATGGATGATGATGAGGTTTTCAGCTTCGCTAAGAAAATTCAGTCCCCATACGATTTGGTCATGCAGACGAAGCAACTGGGGAGGTTGCCTGTGGTACACTTTGCTGCCGGAGGAGTGGCGACGCCGGCTGATGCGGCGTTGATGATGCAGTTGGGCTGCGATGGAGTGTTTGTGGGGTCTGGGGTTTTTAAGAGTGGTGACCCGGCGAGACGGGCCCGGGCGATTGTCCAGGCCGTCACTCATTATAGTGACCCGGACGTGCTTGCTGAAGTTAGCTGTGGGCTTGGTGAGGCTATGGTTGGTCTTAATTTAAATGATAAGAAGGTTGAGAGGTTCGCGGCTCGGTCTGAATAGTGTGTTTGAAGCTTTTCGGGCTACGTGGAGGTGAGAAATTCCACTGTTATTATATTTAATTTTTGTCTTTTTTAAACTTTTAAGCTTAAAAATTTGATGGTATCTAATGTATTTCATTTTTAAGTTGAATAATTTTTGTCTAGTAGTGAACTTTCTAGTGTTCTTTTATTGGTTTTCGTATGTCAAATTTCTGAATTGGGAAATGGATTTGGATATTAGTCGTGAATGGGTAGTGACTGCTTTGTTTCTCTTTGGTGACATAAATGGTGATTCTTTATGTAAATTGTAAGGCTGCCTGCTAATGAGTTTTTGAGAGATACTTGGCTTTCCTGTTCTTTTGGTATCGTTTAAGCATTCATAGCTTTGGACTGCACCATTTTGATTGTAATAAGTTGTTGATGCATTTCATTGAACTTCTACTGTGATGTTTTGTTGTCCTATTCTTTTGTTTCAATTTTGAAGTAGTTGGGACGTAGTGATTGATAGCAAAAGGTGACTTGATGTTACTGGATTTTGACATAAATGACACTACTATAACATGCTTCCAAAGTGATGCTAGTAGTTAGTTGAGCTTCTGAATGTGAAGTCATTTATTCTTTCCTCCCAATTTGTCCTCTTGATGCTGGTATATTGGATTTTTGTTGTTAGTTTTTGGCTTTCTGCCGAATGCTTCATACATTACTCGCTTTTGATATTTGAGCAATGTTTTGAAGCATTGAACTCATTGTGGAGAGATTTTGATTGCCTTTGCAGGAATCCTTTTACCATGGGACTGGTACCATCGCCTGCATTATGTGTGCTTTTTCCAGATTATGCAAGTCAAAGTGTAGTTTTTCATACAGTGGGGTGTACTTTTTATGTCTAAACGGATGTTTTCGATAAACTCTGCTGTTTTGTTATCTCTTTTAAGATTGCTAGGAATTATAACAACTTGTCTCTGCATTCTGCAAGTATACTCGTAATTTTCTGTTATTTAGGCTCTACAGAAACTTTACTTGCATTTTCAGATGGTATTGGTCCGTGGTTTAAGTGGCTTTGCTAGTTTTCAAATTTTCTTTTTGTTCCATCTTGATGCACGTATGCTATTCTACCCGCTGAATAAATTTTCCTTTACTTGGTCTAGCCTGTAGTTATTTTTGTTGTGGGTAGCCCATTGGTTTTTCCTCCTAGGTGAATCTCCCTGATGAAAAGCATACAAGACTAGTGTGTAGGCACTTCATGTAAGACTAGTGTATAGACCCTTCATATACTGTTTTAATCGAGATGAGTTAGCCTCATTTTCAAACCCGAAAACCAAATCTGATCTGAAATTAGTTTGAACCTGAAATGACTTTGAACTCGTAATGTTCTGAATTTATAATTCAAAACTATCCAATCTGCTTCTTCTAATAGAAATGAGATTCCCATTTTAATAAGCCATTTCTCTTAAGACAACATGTGAACATGTTGTAATTGGGGATGACAGACGGAAAGGTGGGTGGGGTTATGTACTGCTGGTTTTAAACCAGATTTCCCCATTAAAACATGTTGCCAAGAAGAGGCATATGGATTCAATAAAAAGATCTCAGAGCTCTGAAGCTAACTTTGAGCGAATTACAACCAACAGAAACTTGCTGACTAGCAAGACTTGAAACCACTTCACAATTAGTAAAAACTTGAGCTCCTCAAATTACTCTTTGCCCACCGCTTGCAAGAGAAGGAGCAACTGAAAAAAGTAGTACGAAGCACCCCCAATCGTAGCATACTGCAACTTTTCAGGCCCTTCCACTTCTGGGAAATCACCATCTGCAGCACGATTGAATCCTCCGGCCAACCACCCCAAGTTCTTGTATCCTCCCTCGTATAACTTTGAAGTTGCCATCATGGACCTAATTAAGAACATCAAAACAAATTAGTCATAAGATGAACAGCCGCACCATAATCGGATGGCTGGCATGAAATTCTTACCTAAGCCCTTCGCCACAAGCTACAAGCAGCTTAGCATCCTTGTCAGGAACAGCAGCTTCTACCTCCCGGATGAAATTAGGATTAATCATGGTAAAGTTTTGGCCAGTCCACAGGCCAATGTAGCCAAAATGAACCCACTTCTTCAAAAGAGTAATGGGACTATTGTCCATGTCCTTGACGAAGAGGGGCACGTGAACTGACCCTTTGACGTACGCTTTTTCTCGCTCCCACTCCGGTCTGATGTCAAGTAACCTGAACCCCTCGGAATTCATGGCCGTAGCTGCGTCCTTCGGCGGTATAGGCTTCACCTCCCCCGACTGTATTAGCTGCAGGGCGTTGCTTGACGCTGCAGCCACCCTAAACGTTCGGGTTTTTGAGGAAGTGAAGAAAGGTGGCTGCGGTTGCTTCTCTTGCTTCAGCGTCGATGCCCGGAAGTGGTTCAGTTGAATCGCCATCTTTTTTTCTCTTATCCTGAAAATAGTTTGTCTTTCTTCGCTTCTAAAGCTTTGTTGGAGCATGGAGGAGCCCACGACGGTTTTTTGTCAATGGTTTTTTTTTCAACATTCGCCCCCTGAGTTTTGTGTTATTCTGAAATTGACCCATCAAAATTTTTTTTTCTGAGGCAATCCACCAAAGTTATTTGAGGCTCAATTTTATGTCAGCAATGATATACATGTCCCTTCATGATAAACGCATTAATTTATTATAATAGAATAAATTGTTTGAATTGAAATACACATTATTTGGCATAAATTCTGTAAAAGTCTTTCTATTATACTTATTTATTTAATTAGATCCTTAATATTTTATTAAATTCAATTAATTCATTTATTTTTTATTTTAAATTAAATAAATTTTTTAATTTAATGGAAATGTATTCACAATTAGATTTAATACCAATTGTTTTCTTAATCACATGACATATGATTTAATTATTTGTAATTACGTCCTAGAAATTAGAATTAAGAAAATGATTTATTGATGTAACTTATTTTTGTTTCATTTTAATTTGTGATAAAAATATATAATTCTAAATTTCACATAAACTTCAAATTACACACAAATTTTATTTTAAGACTATCTTTTTTTCTATGTTTTTCTTAATTCTATAAAATTTGTTTTCCCACTAGCTTAACACAATTAAGATGTAAAAAAAAGAAAATTGTAAATATTTATATAATAATAATGATGATGTATCAAATATAAACATATTAAAAAAACAGTGCAAAAAAGAAAAATTACAAGGTCTAGTCATACGTAAATTACAAGAAGGTATTAAAAATAAAAAAAAATGGAACCCTAGTGATAACATTTCCCCTTCCCCTGCTTTCCTTTTCATTTTCTCCCCCCAAAACCTACCCGATCGCTTCTTCCAATTGAAATCAACAACTAAAACAAATAAACAAAAGATCGCCTTCATGAAATAAAACGTTGAATTTTTACGTTTTTTTTTTTTTTGCAAGTTTTCTTTGCAATGGTGGGGATCATGAATCCAGTTTCGAGAGAAAAGCTCGCGAGTTTGTTCAACTCAGTGAAGCTAGCTATAGACTTAGCTTCGAAGCTGGATCTTTGTCATCAATTGAAGCAAACTTTGTTGGAGGAAGACGCCGCTACTCTCTCCGAGTTCCTTCCTCGCCTCTTCGACCTTTACTCTGACCCGTCCGGTCCGGTTCGCAAGCTCGCTACCGAGTAGGCTCCTCTGAAATCCCTAGCTCAATCCGCATTATCTTAGCTGTTTTAGTACTTATAAATTGAAGTGTATTTCCTTCTTTTTTAAAAAATTAAATGTAGGATTATTGGTGAAATTGGAGTGAAAAACCTCGATTTTGTACCTGAAGTTGCACCGTTTCTGATAACTGTTTTGGAAGATGCTACACCTGCTGTTGCTCGACAATCTATTGCTTGCAGCATTGATTTGTTTCGTCTTATGCTCGAAAAAATTGCAATTCAGGTATGTTTACTCTCTAACTCATAATTTGAATTGGCTTAGTTCATATCTTAATTTGCCTTTATAGAATATTAAGCTGTGAATACTAGCTTTTCAGGGATAGAATTTTTTTTATTAGCGAAAACTATTATAGTTATGTCTTTTCTTGCTGTTACATTGTTTTAATTTTAGTTCATCGAGTTTCCATGAGGTGATAATTTGGTATCATTTGAAGCTCTGTATTGACCTGTCATTGGCCAGTAGGCTATTCGAAGCCTGCTAACTTTTTGATGTACCCTTTACAAGTTCACATCCTCATTACCTTTGTTTCAGGGTCTATACTCTAGTGAATTGGACAGTGATCTGGAAGCATCATGGTCATGGGTGTTAAAGCTAAAGGAGAAGATATACTCTATAGCTTTTCAGGTAGGAATTGATTTTTTAAGTTTCATGAAAACTGAAATTTGTTCATTGCCTGATTAATTGTAAAATTTGATCAGCCGGGAAGTGGTGGGATAAGATTGGTGGCACTGAAGTTTGTTGAAGCAGTTATTCTGCTTTATACTCCAGATCCTAATGGCTCTCCAGAGCCCCCTCCTGATGAAGGTAATTAATTTTTTCTCTTCAGTGTTGGCAGGCTTGAAGATTGTCATTTATATGTTATAATACTAGCACTAAGTGTTTTTTATATCTTCTATTCAATTGATTTTGTAGGAACTCCTGTAGAATTTAATGCAACTTGGCTTTGTGGGGGCCATCCTTTACTCAATGTTGGTGATTTGTCGATTGAAGCTAGCCAACGGTTGGGTTTGTTGCTTGATCAGCTTAGATTTCCAATAGTAAAATCTCTCATCAACTCGGTGATTGTTGTGCTTATTAAAAGGTATGCTGTCCACTCTCTTCTTTGTCAACTGCAACTTATTTCCTGGCATTTAGTACATCAGGATATATGGAATCTCTATCTCTAATCCTGGCGTGAATAAGTAGGAAATGCATATCTATGTAGAATTGTTATAATTTCTGATACTTGTATAACGAAGAGAATTGAAAATTTTATATATAAAAAATTTTCATCACATGTCTTGTGTGGGAAAAGTATTATGGTGTACTTTTATCCGTTAATATAAATCTTTAAAAGTGCACTTTTGTTACTGTACCTAACTCAAGATGTCAACCTCACTTCAAATTGCGTTTCACACTTTTGGTTATATTGCTGTGTTTAATTTCTAGTTTTTCAATTTGTTTTCATTTTGTCTTGTCTTTGATGTCAGTCTCTCAGCTATTGCAAAGAAACGGCCTGCATATTATGGACGTATTCTATCAGTTTTGCTTGGTTTGGATTCCCCAAGTGTTGTTATCAAAGGGGTTCATGTCTATGGAGCACATCATGCTTTGAAAAATGCCTTACTCTCCTGCTTGAAATGTACACACCCAAGTGCTGTGCCGGTATTTATTTTATACTAAACATGCTCTTTTAGACTATTATCCATTAGTAAGGTTGCATCTCCGTTTTATACTTTGGTGTTTCTTTTACATTTACTTAATCAATGATGATGTATATTATACTTGCTTTTCATGTACCTTAAACATATGGGATCATGCGAGTTGAATAGGTAGTTGATTTTATTTCGGAAATGGTGAATGGGTCCATTAAACTGTTTGACGTGTGCCTTTTTTCTGTTCTAATCAATTATTTGAAAGATGTCTAATGAGTTTAGCATACTGAGTGTGTTTCTTAATAAGGTACCCATTACTTATTCTGTACTTGTTTACTTAGCATTATCTACCGTGAATAAGCGCTCTTTTTACTTAGCATCCACTGCACACAAAAGTTGAGTGCCCTACCCACTTTTGATATATACTTTGTTTTTGGTTTATACAGTGGAGGGATCGTGTACTTAGTGCCTTGAGAGAGATGAAAGCTGGAGGACCAGCAGAGCTAGCTCTAAACCAAGTTCATAAAACTAGTGGAAGTGTGGAAGAGGGAAAAGATGATTCTTCGGTTATTAAGGTATAGACACTGTTGTTGCCTGTGTTCTATGATTTTTGGCATTGGTATGTGCTGCCTTGTGCAATCCTATGTTAGCACATGGACGTATATGCATATGTATGGGGCTTCTAATAATAGGTTTCAGAACTTACAGGAAGAAAAACCCTTGGCTGGAGCACGTGATGCTGCTGGTAGCAATATGGGGAGGAAAAGATCTGTAACTGAGGACTGTAGTGATTTGGCTGAAAATGATGATGTGTCTGGCAAACGTGTCAGGTCAACACCTAGTGACTCAGAAGAGTCAACAAAAGAGTTAAAGAGGAATCCTACTATGTCTCAGGGTGACATTTGTTCAAATCAACCGACTATTAATAAAGGAGATGTTGATACTGGACCGGTCCAGCAACTTGTTGCTATGTTTGGTGCCTTGGTTGCTCAAGGAGAAAAAGCTGTGGGATCGTTGGGGATTCTTATTTCAAGCATATCTGCTGACTTGCTGGCTGAGGTAGTGATGGCTAACATGCGTAACCTTCCTCCCAATCATCCTCACACTGATGGGGATGATGAATTGCTGGAGAACATGAGCATAGTTGGAAGTGACACTCAAGCCAAGTATCCGCCATCATTCTTAGCTGACGTTGTTTCACTGTCGAGTACTTTCCCACCAATAGCCTCACTGCTAAACTCCGAGCTGTCTGTTTCCAATAAAATAGTGGTATGATTTTTTCCATCAGGAGATGTTATTCACATGAGGAAGACCACAATTAATGCATACAACTCATGTCTATTAAATAGCAATTAGGTTTTTAGTGGATGCCTAATTTTTTTTAATGGATTTGGAGGGCTTAAATTTGTTTTTGACCATACCAAAGATGGGCCCATAAACAAATGCATAAATTTGTTATAGCGTCAGTTGTCTTGACATCAACACCTTTCTTGTCTTTAATTTTGCCTGTATCATTTGTGCATTCCTGTTTGTTCTTGGTCCAACTTCTTTATGGTTTATACTTTTCAATGCTTTTGTGATCTGTGGTGTTTATTTGCTTTGTTAACATGTGAATTTTGTTGAAGATACAGAAAACAGAAGGGGAGGAAGAAGTTGATGTTGTGGCTGGCCCTAATAATGCTGTTGCATATGCTGGCATGGCTCACGAAGCCGAAAATGCTGTTTTGGCTGCTGATTTACCAGTTTCTTCGGACATTGTTTTGCCAGGAATGGAGAAGATTGATCTACCTCCTCCATCTGATATCGATGATGTGGGGAATCTTGAAAGTGAGATACCTGGCTTGGATTCTTCTGTTCGTATTGATGGATTGTCAGACACCCAAGCTGCTTCTTCATTGGTCTCTACTGATCTAGAAGATGCTAGTCAAGAGCAAGTTTCAAGTTTTGGTGGAAGGTCACCACTGCATATGCTTCCATCAATTTCAACAGATAGGTCTGAGGAGCTTAGTCCAAAAGCAACTGTTATGGATTCCAACAGCCTGATTTCCTCAACAGCATCTTCTGTTGTTTCATCCTATGTTGCCTTGCCCAAGATGTCAGCACCTGTTGTCAATCTTTCTGATGATCAGAAGGATGATTTGCAAAAGTTGGCTTTTATACGTATCATTGAGGCATATAAGCAAATAGCTCTATCTGGAAGTTTGCAAGTTCGCTTTTCTCTGCTTGCTTATCTAGGAGTCAAGGTTGTAGTTCTGACTTCTCAATGATGTTTATATCTTTCTACTGATAGCATCTAGTTGGGATATATTTGTTGTTAGAATGTCCTGCTAGTTTTGACATTCTGTATTAAATATGTTTATGCCTTTCTTTTATCAGTTGCCGTCGGAGTTAGACCTACAGAAACTGCTACGAGAACACATTTTGTCAGATTATATAAATCACGAGGTAACTGGATATGCCAACCTCTATTCATGTTTGGATGTGCCTCAAATTGTTGACTTGACATGAACTACTTTAATTACGACTTCGTAGCTGAAACATGATGGAAGGAAATCAAGTCCTATTGACTTCATCTCTCTCTCTTTTCAGTCTATCTTTCTATGTATCACATGTATGATATAGCGTTTTGCAACATATGGTCTAATACACTGTTGGAGCAACCACTTTCTGACAGCTGAGACCATCATTATCTTTTAGTATCACCTCAACCTTTCAAATCTGCTCATATTTTTACCTGTTTGTGTTGTCAACTGATTTTTCAAAGGAATACTTTATTGTTCATTAAATTCATCTAAAATCCATGCTAGCTGACGATAGTTATTGGATGGCTCAGGGACACGAGTTGACATTGCGTGTCCTCTACAGGTTATTTGGCGAGGCGGAAGAGGAAAGCGATTTCTTCTCATGTACAACTGCTGCTTCTGCATATGAAACATTCCTTCTGGCTGTTGTATGTATTAGTTTTACTTAGCCTATCTGATTCTTCCTCTGAGAAGGCCATCTTTCTGAGGAAATTTCTGTAAATGCAGGCTGAAACTCTTAGGGACTCTTTTCCACCTTCAGACAAATCTTTGAGTAAACTACTTGGTGAAGCTCCTCGCCTGCCAAAGTCAGTTTTGAATTTATTAGAGTGTTTGTGTTCTCCTGGAATCGCAGAGAAAGCTGAGAAGGAGTCACAAAGCGGAGATAGAGTTACTCAAGGCCTCAGCACTGTATGGAGCCTAATTCTACTGAGACCTCCCATTCGAGATGTGTGCTTGAAAATTGCTTTGAAGGTTTGTGATTTTTCTTGGATAATGCAGCTTAATTGAAGTTTTCATTTCCTTATCTTCTGTTTGACTTTTATTTTCTCTTTACCTCTTAAAGAGTGCAGTTCATCACTTGGAGGAAGTCCGAATGAAAGCAATACGTCTGGTAATTGTTCACAACTTGCCATTTAAGTAATTAGTAGCTGCTTTCTGTGATCGATTTTATGATTGAGGATATCTTTCATTTTGTAGGTAGCAAATAAGCTGTATCCTTTATCATCCATTGCTCAACAAATAGAAGATTTTGCGAGGGAAATGCTGCTCTCTGTAGTAAATGGCAATGGTGTAGAAAGAACAGATGCTGAAGGATCAATTACTGAACCACACAAGGTAACCATATCAGACCTTTGTGATTTAAAATGCTTTTGTCTCCAACTTGATTATGTACGGTTTGTTTTGTATAATTCAGAAAATTTTTTATATCTGGTTGAAATTGGAATACTGTAATATGGTTTTTGAACACTATCTGGTTGTGAGAACATTGAAGGAGTATATGTTCACATAAATATACGTATGTATTATGTATGTGTGTGTTTTCCTATATATGGAGTTAATTACATGAAACTATTACCAGGTGCAAAAAAATGTCAGGAGCTACTAGTTGTCTTAGAATTTCCTCTGTTGTATATGCATTTTCCTTTTTTTACTTTTCCCGTCTTTTTTGCTGGGCCTGGGGGGTTGGGCGTGGGGAAGGGAAAGGAAGGGAGAGGTAAATTGTCTTTGCTGTCCAGTGCATGATTAAATTTTAGCTATTTTCTTTGCTGGTTAGTAGTCTAGCTTGGACATTATCTATCATTGGACATGTCACCATGCCAGTGATCCTCAAAAGTATCCTCTGGCTAAATCAGAAATGCATGTACTCCGTCTTTTAAGAATTGGAATGTAACATTCAGGTCATGCTCTTGTAACAACTTTGAGTTTTCATTAGGCAATGATATGTATTGACCATTTTCTTTTCTTAAAGAAAAAAAGGATTTATGTCAACCCAGGAATATAAATTATTTTATTTCCTCAGCTTCCTTGGTTAAGAAAAATGCTTAAATACTTGACAGGCTGGCAGAGTAGTGATTCAAAATTAACTAGAAACTGTGTCATTTAAGTAAAGCTTTTTAGTTACCTCTTGAGAGTTATGTAATGACTTCAGTTGTATGTCTTGTTGATTTTCTTAGTTGAGTTCTATTTGCAACTTTAAACAGGATTCTGATTCGGAAAAGCCATCAAATGAGCATCAGTCAATGAGTTCCATTGGTGAAGACATCTCTGCTGATGTTCATCAGTCAGAAACATCTCAGAGTGTGTCATCCCTTTCTGTCCCTGAGGCTCAACAGAGCTTGTCACTTTATTTTGCTCTGTGTACAAAGGTGTTACCCCATCTTTTTTATTTTGAGAGCTTGATTCTTGAGATTACTATTTTTGAGTGCCTGTTTCTTCGTAATCCTCTCAAGGAATTTATATTTTGCTGTTATTATTCTACAGAAGCACTCTCTCTTTCGCCAAATATTTGTTATCTACAAGAGTGCATCAAAGGCAGTTAAGCAGGTTTGGTTAATGCATTTTGGAATCTTATTTTAGGAATTTATTAAAATCCTTGGTATTATATATTTGTTTCTCTTCTTATTAATTGGGCAATGCAGGCAATCCATCATCATATTCCCATACTAGTTCGTACCATGGGCTCGTCATCTGACCTTCTTGAAATTATTTCAGATCCTCCTAGTGGAAGTGAGAGTCTTCTAATGCAGGTTGTGAAAGTTAAATAAACTGTATAGTTTTCTGAGAACCAATCAGAAGTTCAAAAGTTCTCTAACTGTTTGCCCTTTTTTTTATCCACCTTCCCTCCCATCATGCCAGGTTTTGCATACACTGACAGATGGGACAGTTCCTTCTGCAGAATTAATATTCACCATTAAGAAGTTATTTGATTCAAAACTAAAGGTACGAGTAAATTGTCTTTTCTTAAGAACCTGAATGCAGTGAGGATATTGGCTAATGTGCGGTTGATTTGGATTGGTGACAGGATGTTGAAATTCTAATTCCAGTATTGCCATTCCTACCGAGAGATGAGGTTTTTCTTCGTTCTCTGATAATTTCCTTTCTCATTGTCTATGAGCATGGTTGCATTGCAGAAGAATGTTGTATTGTTCAACTGTCTTGTGTATATGGATTATATCTGTGAGGAATGTGATTCTTGTCTGGACAAGACAACGTATTGCAATATAAGTTTCAAGTCCATACTGAAAGGAGATCCTTGGTCCATTCATTTCTTATTTTGTGGGTCAATTAATTATAGTTTGATTTAGAAATGAAAAATAAAAAATGAAAAGTATGTGGGTATTCAAGAAAAAAGGGATTTATAATGCTGACAGGACAATTCTTTTTTACTAGAATGTAAGACTAAGCCATATTAAATAAAGATGAAAGTTTGGGCTCAGGGATGTCCTCACTACAAAAGATTCATGTCAAGAAGATACATCACAGCTTATTGCTTTAATATCATAAACGAGTCTTAACCTTTGCTAGATTCCCTGTTCGTTACCCTCCTTTCATTAATTGAGAATCAATACAAAAATGTGATATTAGAGTTTAAAACAAATGTTATTTATGAGAAAGTGCATGGTAGTATAATATTGTCAGTATGGCAACTAGAAGTTGTTAGTGGCATTAGCAGCAGTGGTTCCATTGTCTGTTCCATATATTTGATTAAAAGATTTGGATAATACTGTTGTATATGTTCACTTTTGGTGAAGACAATTGTTTAAGGAAGAAAGCAAATTCTTGTTTGTGCTCTTTCTTCATGCTGTTGAGAATGTTATTCTCAACAAATTTATTCTGTTCACTTTCTGCTTGATTATGCCTAGTTTAAATTTTTAATAAATAGCTTCCCCAACTTTCTCTTGTTTAAGAGGTGCTCTTTGAATGCATTGTATTGGTTTTCATTGGTGTTGCCTTACCTTTCTTTGCTGCATATGTTTTAATAGTTTGTGTTTTTAGGTTTTGCTGCTCTTTCCACATCTTGTAAATCTTCCGCTGGATAAGTTCCAAGCTGCACTTACCCGGTTGCTACAGGTATCTTTTTTACCCCATGGCCTCTTACCCAAAAGTTAAATTCCTCTATTGCAGCATTGTTTCTTCTAGCTGTCATCTCTAGGGATCTTAATGTATGTTTGCTTGCATTCTACAGCTGCATCTCTTTTTCATTTTGTAGCTTTGTAAATTCACTTGTAAGGAAATATTTCACTAGGAATATTTTCAGTAGCATATGTAATAATATCATGCCATATTGGCATTGTTGGTGTTATATTTTGATCAGGGAAACACAACCTGCTTGTATTTCAGCTGCATGTTCTGTTTCATTGCTAATTGGACTCTTTGTACCTAGGGATCTTCTCATTCTGCTCCAGCGCTCTCTCCAGCTGAAGTGTTGATCGCTATCCATGGTATTGGATCCTGAAGAGATGGAATTCCTTAAAGAAGGTGTGTTTCCTCCTCAATCTAGACTCCACACACCCCCCCCCCCCCCCCTCCCCTTTTTTTTTAACTTCTAATGTTTAGAAATTCACATCTGAGTAGACATTTTTAAGCTGCAATCAGGTCACAGATGCATGTAATGCTTGTTTTGAGCAACGGCAGATATTCACCCAGCAAGTTCTTGCGAAGGTCTTAAATCAATTGGTATGTACTATACCACTTCTTTATGTTTTTATCACCAAGATTTACTAGTCTCTGGCTGAATTCACAGTTGATGATTGTTGCTTCCTATAGGTTGAGCAAATTCCTCTTCCTTTGTTGTTTATGCGTACAGTATTGCAAGCCATTGGTGCTTTTCCTGCACTGGTAAGGAAACACTATTTATCTTTGCTTACTTGAAGGGTACTATAGATAATTGTAGTTATTTATTGCTGAAATTAAAAAGCTCTTTAGGTAATTTATATCGTCTGCTAGGTAGTATAACAATGGTCAAAATGGTTTAATGTCCAATAATTATAGATTTATAGTTCAATTTTTTTTAAAAAAAGGATACTCCACTGTCTTCTCTCTCATATCATCTGACAAAGAGGGTAAAACCTGTTTAAAGACTTTAACATGATTAGAAAAGATATCCATGACTCATTGATGACTCGATCACTCAAAATGTTGTAGGTGGACTTTATAATGGAGATTCTTTCTCGTCTTGTAAGCAAGCAGGTGACTACTTTTATCACAACAAGCTGAACCTTCTTTTCTTTAGGGTTCATGTTTATATGTCTTTAAATTAATTGCTTATTGCAGATATGGAAGTATCCAAAGTTGTGGGTAGGATTTTTGAAATGTGCATTCTTGACAAAGCCTCAATCTTTCAGCGTGTTGCTTCAGGTGCATGTTTCTTTTATTAAATATTTTAAAATGCATGTTTGATCTCCGAATGTGAAGTTTGCATTTTAGAAGCAAAGCCTGTTCTTTCTGTTTGTAATTGCATGATTCTTGTCTTTCAGCTACCTCCACCGCAGCTGGAAAATGCACTGAATAGAACTGCAGCACTCAAAGCTCCTTTGGTTGCTCATGCTAGCCAACAGAATATCCGAACTTCGCTTCCAAGGTTCATATGAAGAATGATTTTTTTCTCTAATTGGATTTAAAAGTCTTCAATATCTACACTCTATTAATAGCTCCTTGTCTATTTCTGATCACCATCTCCCACTCCTCTTTCTTTTATACTTTTGGCATTTGCCATTTCCAGGTCTATACTGGCAGTTTTGGGACTTTCTCCAGATTCTCAGAACTCTAGTCAGGCACAAACTAGTCAGGCTCACACTGGAGATACTAGTAACTCAGACAAGGATGCAGTGGCAGCAGAGAAATCTAAAGAATCATCTAGTGCTAGCTGAAGATCTGAAAACTCAATTTTGCAAAAGCATAAGGTGACATTGCTCTATAGCTGCCTGCCATGCGTTGGATTCACAAGCTCCCAAATCTGGACTTCCATCCAATAATGTATGCAAGAGGAATGGGAGTGTGCAAGGCGTAGAAGGCAGACAATATTCTGTATCATAGCCTTTGATATTTGACACATTCATATAAATGCCACTGGTTGAGAAGTGCTGGCTGCCTATGCTGAAAGAATTGATTCCGCAAGAATTTCAGACTTTTAGTGAACATGTACAACAGGTTTGATTGCAATTTTGATCAGTTGAAGTAATGCACATAAGGATTTGTAACATTGCAAGGAGCTACATCTCAATGTATATACTTTGGTTCTCTCCAATTTTATTAGCATTTCTCATATCATCCTTTGTGGAATTAGCATTCTCTCTCTCTCTCTCTCTCTCTCTCAACACTTATTAATTTAAAGTTGTACTTGTAATCCATTAACCATGACTGACCTCAAGCTGGTTTATAGCCTCTGATTAAGTGGAAAGTAAGCAGGGATATGCTACCCTATGCCTTCCACCCTGGTCGTGAAAGCTTACTCATCTTTTCCTGGTGAGCGGATCAGTGAGACAATTGGCAGCCATCAGTGCAAAAGCCAATGTGGTTTGCTAACCCCAGCCAACATTCTCCTTCTCCAGGATTGAAAGGGGAGTGGAATCCGCTCTGAGCGGAACCCAGATGATAATCATTGTCAAGTAAGAAACTCTCTTTTGGTATTGCATCGATAGTTTAACTGATTGTTAATTAAAAAACAGGATCTTGCATAACATTTCAGAATCCAATGACAGCATGTGTTCATAGAATCTTACGCAGGAATCAGATTGGCCTCAATTCTAGGAAAACTACACCATCAAAACTATAGTATTTTTATCATCAGAAGTGACAAATTCAACGGTCATGAGTGAGTATGACAGCCTACCTGATTATTATGTGGCTGTCTGGTGTGTCTACTAGATAATGGAAAACATGGTATTTCCTTTTGGTCCAAGCAAAGAAACTGTTGTAAGTGTTGAGAGATTGTAATAAAAAAGAAACCAACAAAGGTAGGTAGATAGATCCTTCACATGTTCCTAGCATTTCCTGTCGTTTCGCATGGTGTCACATAACCAAAAACTTTGCAAGATTTAGCTTTGAACCGTATCCCAACATGTCCAAAGCCAATCCCAGCCCACTGTTAGTTATCGAAAGACGTACTTTTTAATCTGCAAAGCAATGTTTCTGAAAATTTTGTACATTTCAGTATTTAGTTTTTGAAAAAAATTAAGAAATTTATTTGAAATGAATTTTTTTTGTATTAAAAAGTATTGACTATTCATATCATAAAAAAAACTTTCAAATTTTAATGTAAAATATATCAAAATAAAAATTATTTGTCTTAATTTTTCGGCCGATAACCTCGAAAATTTGTTTGGGCCAGAGAGAATAGCAATAAGCTTATGACAAATTTGATAATGGGCCGACGCCTAACCGTCTTTGCCTGTTAAGTTACCACCTTACTCTCCCCCATCAATGGTTTTCGTATAATAAACTCAGGCGATTTTATCCTGGTGGAGGAAAGAGTTAAAAGTAGTGAGAACAAGAAAAGGAAAGAAAATTCAAAGAGAGAAAAAAAAAATCTTCCAGCAGCAGGAAGAGGAAAGGAATTGGAAGAATGGGCGTTGATTATTACAAGATTCTTCAGGTAGACCGGAATGCAAAAGATGAAGATTTGAAGAAAGCTTATCGGAAACTGGCCATGAAGTGGCATCCGGATAAAAACCCTAAGAACAAGAAAGATGCCGAAGCCAAATTTAAACAAATCTCAGAAGCTTACGATGTAAATTTTATTTTATTTTATTTTTTTTGGTTTTTTATTTGTTATTTTTTTAATGGAAGTTTCAATTAATTGCAGGTTTTGAGTGATCCCCAAAAGCGTGCGGTTTATGATCAATATGGAGAAGAAGGGTTAAAGGGCCAGATGCCGCCTCCGGGGGCGGGCGGGTTTCCCGGAGGGGCGGACGGGGGTCCGACGATGTTCCGGTTCAATACTCGGAACCCCGACGATATTTTCTCCGAAATTTTCGGGTTTTCGAGTCCGTTTGGAGGGATGGGTGATATGGGCGGGTCACGTGCTGGGGCGTCGGGTTTCCCCAGGGGCATGTTTGGGGAAGATATTTTCGCCTCGTTCAGGGGCGGAGCTGGAGAGGGTTCTACGACTATGCCCCGAAAAGGACCCGCTATTGAACGAACATTGCCTTGCAGCTTGGAGGATTTGTATAAAGGGACTACCAAGAAGATGAAGATTTCTAGGGATGTTTCTGATGGTATCGGGTAATCTTTTATTTCTATTTTTTTTCTTTTTTAAGTTAATTTAATTGGGTAATGCTTAGTTTTTGTATTTTGATTTTAGTAATATGTGGATAAGTGATTTTCAGCTGGATTTATCTGTAGATCTAAGTTCAATTTATTAGCTTTGAACATAACTTATAATTTAATATAGAACATCAATAATTGAATCCTGAAAGGTTTTTTAGGCATAAGACAAGGAATAATTAACATTTTCAAGCAACGGATATCTTAGCTTAAGTCGCAAAAGATGTTAACAGAGGTTGCCGAGTTTGACTTTTTGCGAAAAATGGTACTTAATAGGATAATATGATTCTATCATTTAAAATGATTGGTTGTTTCCCGGGTGATGACAAAGCTGCATGACAGGTAGTTTTGAACCAAAAAGTTGTGATTGTTGAGATCTTATGAGCATTATTTTACATTGTTATTCAATTAAGTCCTTTCTCATTTGAGGTCTTAATGTTCGAGACAGATTTAGATTGATCATCATATTTCAGCAAACAAGCAACGTTATTAGAATAATAAACCAGAAATGAACCGGTCGTGTAAATGTATATTTTGGAGAATCTTCATAGCTAGGGGCATTTAACTCTGCTAGGCGAACATAATTTAAATTTTATTAGATTTTCTTATCTGGAAAGGAATCGTATGGAGATTTCTTTGCACGAAGGTATACTCTTTCTCTGTATTTGATCCTTCTTCCTTATAGAGCAAAAAGACCTTGTTTTTCATTCCTCTTTCTCTTTTTGTTTTTTGGTTTTGGTTCACTGTTTGTTTAACTTATGGTCAGCTTTTTTATTTCCTGAGTAATAGGGATACTTTTATGGTATTATATAATCTGTTTTGATTATATGATTATTTCCTATTATCCTCAACAAAGCGTCTTTTACAATTTGTTCTTTTTCCATAAAGATTAGATTGATCATGGAGATTTTTTGTCTATCTATGTGTTTGTGACCAACTTTGGGAATTTCTTGATGCTTACTCAAGATTCATTTTTTAAGTTCTCTTTTTTATATTTTGCTTTATGCCAAATTTGTAAATTTGGCTTCAGCTGATGATAACTATTGCATTTTGAAAATAATAATGGATTTGTGACGGTGTATCCCTGTCATCAATTAGCCTTGCTGCTGTGCTTCAGTTTAACCAGATTATCCACAAGCCTGTAGTTTTTAGATCAGCACACTAGTTGGAATTTCCTAGAACAGAACATTATATCAGCTTAATTTACCATGTGAATTCAACTTGTTGAGTCTGAAATTTGCATTCTACTGAATGCTTGTATGCTTAAAACTGTGAGTGCTTACAATGTTGCACTGTGTATATTTATGTAAGACTTACATAGTTAAATTATGGCAAGAGAAGTTCCTAGTTCTAGCCATATACTATAATTAGTTTTGGGAAACCTTAAAACCATGATCTTTTACAGTCAACTTTTTTATTCCTTTACAGGAGGCCTACTACAGTGGAGGAAATTCTTACTATTGAGATTAAGCCAGGGTGGAAAAAAGGTACAAAAATCACTTTTCCAGAGAAGGGAAACGAGCAACGAGGGGTTATTCCTTCTGACCTTGTCTTCATCATTGACGAGAAGCCTCACAGTGTGTTCAAGAGGGATGGCAATGATCTTGTTGTTACTCAGAAGATATCTCTAGTGGAAGCTCTTACTGGTTATACAGCACAGCTGACAACACTTGATGGACGGAATCTGACAGTCCCTATTAACAACGTCATTAGTCCAACCTATGAAGAGGTTGTTAAAGGTGAGGGAATGCCCATTCCCAAGGAACCTTCTAAGAAGGGAAATTTGAGAATTAAATTCAGCATCAAGTTCCCTACCAAGCTTACGACAGAGCAGAAAACTGGCCTGAAGCGGTTAATATCATCTCCCTAGTAAACTACGGTAGCCCTCGCTACCATCAAGCCAACTTGTGTAAGTTAGCATTTGTTTTTTTTTTTTTTTTT
>NW_018397263.1:568087-574949 GCF_002168275.2 Theobroma umbraticum | reverse complement strand
TACGTTTTGCCCATCCTAGAAAGATGGTAAGTGGAGACGACCTTGGTGACCTTTTACATATATGTAATGTGTTTGCTGCTTCATGGAAAATGCTTCAAAGCATAAGAACCACAATTACTTCTGTACTCTCTGCTATAGCCCTTGTCAAAGCTGAGTCCATCGAAGAGTTTGGTTTTAATTCGTACTGATTTGAAATTTATTTATGTATGTTTACGTTTAAATTCGTTATTTCTTAATATAAATATTACATATACATTTATCAGGAAATCAAATATCGGTATATATCTCTTGATCATATCGACTTTTATCTACGTGGAGGCCGACGACTTAAAATATCCAGGGCAACTAATCTGGATGGTATTTAATTGTTTAAAAATTGACATCCCCAATTTCGAAGAAAGTGTGATGTTGTCGCCTATTAATGTACCACCCCAATGGTGGTTCACATTGTCATTATAATATGTTCAATGGACATCTTGGGTTGGTTGTTTTCGATATATTTTAAGCAAAAGCTACATATAGCCCATGTGATGGGAATTCAAATAAAGAAAATTAATAGGAGTGAGGGAAAACATGGAACTCATTGCAGCTTCATTTTCCACCTAAATTCAAACCTTATCACAATTATTCAGTCCAAATTACCAAGTGGGGGCACCATTTTTCTGGTCCTTAGTATCTCCTCGTGGCAATTGAATGTCTGCCTAACTTGAAAAATCTGAAAAAGAAGGAAAGAAAGAAAGAGATTTAGCTGTCTTTATTCAATCCAAATCTTAAACCAAGGAAGAAGCAGGTGGCTCACTAGCTTTATGCGTGTGCAAGAGACTGCATGCTTCTTGAGTGTACTTGTATACTAAAGAAATAGAAAGAGAGAGAGAGAGAGAAGTTGGTGAAATGTTCTAATCATATACGTAATTATCAATTTGTTTCTTAGATTAGTCCAGGCAACAACTCCAATTCTACATGCCAAGGCGATTTTTCTTTTCCAAAGACAATGGGACATTTATCTCAATTATGATTCTAGAAAGGTAAAAGTTCGTTACAAGAACGATTAAGAAAATAGATCTCATATAAACAAAAATATTATAAATATGTAAAAAAATTCTTTCTGGTTATCGGCGATTAAGTTTATCTTTTTAAAATCGTGTTTGAGAGATAATCAGATATTCTGTTATTGTAACGGGATTTTGAAAACATTATTATATAAAAAAATAAAAGGTGAAAATTATCTGACTAGGCTCGTAATTTGATAGATTCTATTAATTTGTAATGCAAGTGGGCAAAGCCCGCCATCACAGATTGGTTTTTGCTACCAAAAATTGGCACAGGCAACAAGTTTTATCCACATCCACTTGATCATTTAGGCTCGTTTTGACTCAGGCAACAATTTTGAATAAAAGGGCATCTAGAACTTTTAATATGATATGACACAAATTAATATCGCTTCTTGAAATGGTTGCATACAGTAATTTTTTCACATGATCATGTAAAGCTTCAAATCGGCTGATTATAGTACTTTCAGAAGCTATCTGGGTTGGACAGGCTTGGGAGCATTATTTAAATGCAAGCGATTGGTACACATCACACAGGTACTATATATGTATGGAGACTATCTATTGGATTTCAAGGATTCAACTTGCGCTTTGCCACAAGGACCCTTGGTCCTGATGTAAAGTCTGTACTCATCAAACGTCATGGGATTATACAGCGCCGGCCGGTCCTTACTCACTAGCTCCTTGGCTGGTTCGATGAGTAAATCACTCTTTGGGTTGCAGAAGAAAGCTAGGGAGACTCGATCTTTTGCTGAATTCACGATTACCCTGTGTTCAACGCTCTTGTAAATTTCATTGCTCAGCACCTGAACATGTTTCATGAAACATATGATCAGCTTTATTTTGTTCTTGGAACATAGGGCAATAATAATACAGAAGAAGTTGGAGTGATAATCCTAGAGAGGGAGAGAGATCAGAAACCTCAAGCTGGTCTCCAACGTTGACAATGAAAGCATTAGGAACAGGCTTCACGGTGATCCACTTGCCATTCTTACGAACTTGGAGTCCCGCTACGTCGTGATCAGGGAGGAGAATGGTCATGCCACCAGGGTCTGAGTGTGAGGAAAGACCTAGGGTAAGGTCAGGCTGAGGACACTTTGGATAGAAGTTGACCCTTAAACAGGCACCGATGTCTTCTCCGCCGAGGGCCTTCTGCAGGTAATCTTCTTGTAGACCAAGATTTGTTGACATCGCCTTCAGCAGCTTTCCACATAGTTTTACAACTTCAGCACCATATTCTGCTACCAGTTCCCTGCATCCAGATGTGAACAGCTAATGATTAGTAAATTCCGCAGCCAGTTCCCTGCATGTTTAAGGTTAAAGCTCTCTCTATTCGTACCTATTACATAGAAAAAAAAATACCCTTTTCAAATTTCAACAAAGTTGGGTCTACGATTTTGGTCGGGGATTAATAGTTTAACCTGAATTTCTTTCTTTTTCCTTTCCTTTTTCTGTTGTGAATTGTAAGCAAACTTGAAAACGACCAACACTCCTTTGGATGTGAAGTTGCAACTAATTAACTTTTGGCAAGATTAGGAAAGATTCGAGGGTCAAAACCATCTCCATTGGATCGATGCAGGCCATGCAATCTGGATATGGATTTGCTTTCCCAGCTTGCCTAACGTGTACCACTGTTGCATAGTATATTTCAAAAGCTATTCAATCATTCCATTTTGACTTCATGAAATCGTTTTCCTACCCTTAGAATTTTTGTCTCTTCAGTTATTGGCTTCAAAAGAGGAGATCAAAGTTGATCAATTAAGCTCAGTCAATATGGGTTGTTTACATCGTGAGACATCAGTGGCAACCCGGGCCAAATCTAAGATTATTTGTCAGTTGACCGAATCCCACTGTCCCAGTTTTTGTTCTCTTGGCAGATGTAAGAAAAGAGAAAGAATCTCTTTTCGTGCAGAGAGACAGGAACAAAAAGAAAACATTTACGTAAACAAAACATCATAGTATCGCGTTTTGTAAAAAGATAAAATAAAGAATGGGGCAGGCAGGGGGTGCAGACCTGCAAGATGACGGCTGTGCAGGCCACTTGCTTTGATTCCTCAACGAAACCGGCATGAAGTGAAGAAAAAAGTAATCGCTCCAATCCAGAATCGCTCCTTTCTCTACTCCCAAGCGACTGCCGTACCCTTCATAGGTACTTGGCGCGTTGGCATACACTTGCTTCACTTCAAGCGGCAGGTTGAAGAACCCACGCCACACCTCTCGGGTGCGCCTCATCAGATCGTGGCTAACCCCATGGTTCACCGCCTGGAAGAAACCCCAGTCCTGGCACGCTCTGGAGATGCATCTCAAGGTCTCCTCCCGCAGGGCTTGGTCTTTCCCAAACAGGTTCTGGAGATCAACGACAGGGATGTCAACATGTTCTTCGATTTCCGAACATGTTTTCAGGCCAGGCCTGTCGGTTAGCGGCTTGATGTATCGCTCTGGAATGGCATGAATCCCACTGTCAGACAGAGACTGAACTCGAACCACCGGCTCAGGCCAACTCTGGAGACAATTCATTCTCTTCTTCTTCTGTATGTATAATTTCAGGGTTTTCTTTCTTGAACAACCCAGACCCTAAAAACAAACAAAAAAACCACAAAAGAGAAGGATAGAGGTGTTAGAAGAAAGCAGAGCTTGACTGCTTATATAGCTTTGCTGATGGTGAAAAGAAGAGAGGGACTGAAGGGGTTTATATAAGGATTAGAGAGAAGCCATTTCGGCGCCGTGATGGAGTTGATTAGCTCATTGCTATAAACAAAAAGTAGGAAAGTAAGTACATGTGCTGAATATTCAGTGAAGCAAAGTGAATGGAAAGAAACAAGATAGCTTAGAATTTGATTTGTCTTTCAAGAAAATCATTAAGCAATAGGCAAAAGGCTAGCTGGCCGATACCGAGAAGGAAAGTGTTGGAAAGATGGAGAAGTAGGCTTACTGATTAATACAGTAGTGGACTTGTGCTGGAACGAGACACAGAGAGAGAGAGAGAGGGAACGATTTTTGCTTTTTTGACTCTGCCCAGTGCGAAGCAAACAAAATTAGAACAGGTTCCTATTTTATGCACGTGTGTTTTATCAGCAAGACAGCGACTCTCTCTCATGTCTTTGGCCAACTGGAATTGTCAAATGTGTACGTGGCAATCCTAGATCGTGCGGCAATGGTCCATTTACTTCATTGGCAAAAAAAAGGAAAAAGAGAGAGAGAGAGAGAGATACTTTTCCTGGTGGAGTTTGGGGAGCTGGGATTTGGAATTTCTTTTCCTTTTATTGGAAGGAAATCAAGGAATCGAGACGGAAAAAGAAATGCACTTACCAGCGTGGTATTTGAGGCACAATTTCATTAAGAAATGTAATTACCTAACTAACTCTACACAACAAGTCTATCATTGATTTTTGTTTCTTTCTGATTCACATTTATGGTTGATATTGTAAACATGATAAAAAGGTGAAAATTTGTCATTATTTTTTGATAAAACTTAAAAATGCTATAACCTTTACAAGAAAATATCAAGTCAAATAAATCGAATTTAATTTTTGAAAAAGAAATATATGCATTTATTACTGAACTAAATATTTTAATTTGGACATAACATTTACTATATATATGCAATGAAGTCAATTAAGTTTACTTCAATCAACCAATCAATTATGAAAATAGGCTGGAAGAAAGGGTTTCTCTTGCATTTTCCATGTGATACATCATATGATCCCAATGTTCAATGTTCATCCTTAACATTATTGATTGGTGATCAAAACCGAAAGCAAAGCAAGTTCAAATCAATGGCAGAAAAGACAGTCAAATCAATAGGAAAAAATGGCTTGCAGGTTTTCCTTTCATTAAATTATTTTTATTTCCCTTAAGATTTCAATTAAACAAAACGTGGGTGTTGGCCATGGCGCAGCTTTTGATCACGATTTGGCAGACCATGAATCCTGCTTGATGGTTCTGTTAAAACTAATCAATAATGAGTTTAACAAAGTCTGCGCCCCAAAATATCCAAAGCATCTGGATAACTATGCCGACATGCAAAGGAAACAAAAAACACATCACAATAAATCCTCTCTGACCTTTACATATGCACATGAAGTTCATAGGAGAAACATATACATCCTTGTCAGACCACTGCTGGTCAAACCGACACCATATATATCATAAATTCATTGTTTGGTCGAGTTGTTCTTGGCCACAGAATTGATCTGATATCCTCTTCAACCAGTCTAGTCTGGTTCTTTTTTCTGTCCTTTTCTTTTTCATTTAATGAAAAATCAATCGACAATAGAGAATTTCTAATAAAAAATATTTCGGAATAATGTTATTCATTACTGATGTATAATTTAATAAAAAGAATTTATTAATAAAAATAGAACGTCAAATCAAATGAGTCGGTGCTAAAATTTTTAGACAAAAATTTCCGTCAAAAATATGAAAAGTGGAAATCCTCTGTAAATGTTGGAAGGTAGCATGAAGAACTAGTTCGGATGCTTTCCTTCTTCTAAATCTTATCCAATTGTTGAAAGGAATAATAATAATAATAATCATAAGAAAAATAAAGTCTAATGGGTTTTGAAAGATGGGAATACATTATACATTATACATGTACCTTTCCCTCTCCTGGTCCTTTAACCTTAGGCAAAGTGGGCAAAGGCTGCAGATTCCATAGCACCTCCCTCCTCCCTTCACTTCAAAAGTAAACTTATAACACCTAAAAGAAAACTTGTTGGCTTATTGATATTCTCTTTTGCATTTGCTTGATCAATTTGAATTTTGCTATTAAAAGGTAATAATTACATTCAATGAACAAGTATTACCTTTTGGAAATACTCGAAATGAAATCTTTTTTTTTAAACACTTAATATTCTTATTTTTATTTATCATATAAATTTATTTTTCATGACTTTTTTTTTTTGAAAAAAAATATTTATAGTATCACAAAGGCCAACACATGTATTCTTCTATAAAGCAGTTGTGGTGGCCATATACTTGTTTATTGCTTGATAAGTCCATGCATCTCATTTGATTTGGATGGGTCACCTGACGTGGAAAACATTCATTTTGGTGTAGCTTTAGGCCGACATGATTTGCACCTTTATTTATTAATTCTTTTTGTTTTGAATATTTTTATGAGTATTCGTTTATATTATTTATATGTAGATTTGATGTAAATTAGATTGGATTAGAATTTAATCTATCTAATTCTTAAGTATTATTTTTATCTTGTAAATTCAATCTAGATAAGGAGTTATTAGTTTATAAATAAGCCCCTTCTTGTAAAGATATACTTAAATAAGATTTTCTTACTCCTTTTAAATACTTTTTTCTTACATTTCTCTTATAGTTGTTTTTTCATATTTATTTCATAACACGTTATCAGCACGATCTTCTCTGATCTCTCAAGTTTTGAAATTATTTGTTTTCATCATCTTCAAGCTTCAACAGAATTTCAATAATTGGGTTTTGATTTCTGATTTTAGCAAATCAGGTAAGTGTTAGTATTATTTTATTTTCATTCTCTCATAAATGTTGTTTTTTTTTTATTTTTGATTTTAGAAAATCAAGTAAGTGACTTGATATTTATTTAATATTGTCTAAAAATCAACTTTAATATGAATTTTTCTATTATGTAGTATATATTATATTTTATCCCTTACTATTATATAACTATTAATGAAAAACCATGAATGTCCATTCCTTAAAAATTATAAATATCTCCATTCCTGAAATAAATGCGACAAACAAGCTACTAATAAAAAATTATAAGTCTATCCATTTTTTAAAATAAATGCGACATCATTTGATAATTATGGTCATAATCATGA
>NW_018397263.1:567458-568077 GCF_002168275.2 Theobroma umbraticum | reverse complement strand
TTCTTGAAGTGAATGCAACATCAATTAATTATGATGGCCATAATAATTTACACTATCACTATTTCAATTATAATTTTACTACCAGAAGTGGATGAATAATTTTATTATCTGAATTTAAGAATAATTTTACCACAAGAAGTAAATGGATAATTTTACCATCAGAATCTAAGGATAATTTTACCACTTGAAGTGGATGGATCATTTTATCATCAAAACCTAAGAATAATTTTACTATTAGAAGTGGATAGATAATTTACCATCAAACGTGGATGGATGCCCTAACCCACTAAAAAAAACTAGATAATCCTGAATAACTCATCATATGTAGATCACCCACCAAAAGTGAATATATACTTGCAACCTACTAAAAGTAGATGAATACTTTCAACTCATTAGAAGTGGATGAATAATAAAAAGATAAACATGGAAAGATTGAAAGGAATATAGAAAACGTATTATTGTTAATGTGGTATGAAAGATTATTGGTTATGTTCTTGCTGTACGTATTGAATTTTATCAAACATCACTAAAAATCAAAACGTTGATTTTAACAATGGTCAAGTTGATATAATACATCATGATATTTATCTACCTTGAAAGAGGAATTGATTATATGATT
>NW_018397263.1:567244-567448 GCF_002168275.2 Theobroma umbraticum | reverse complement strand
ATATCCATTATTGATTTTCTTATCCTAAAAAAGGAATTGATCATTCGATTGGTAATAGAAATATCCAAAATGAATTAAATTGTAATTGGTATATTTTAGCATTATTATATTATGAAGATGTTTTAATATGTTCTTATTATATTTAAATGATAATGTCTTATTATGTGTTTTAATTATATATTAATGTTATTTCATGTTAACTTG
>NW_018397263.1:530056-567234 GCF_002168275.2 Theobroma umbraticum | reverse complement strand
ATTGTATATATTTTATTTTATTGAAGAAAATATGAATATTCATTTTGTTGGATCCAAGATCTATGATATAAATATATATCTAGTAGACATTACTACAATACACACTATATTTAAAGATAATAAATATTTTTCCTGCTTGACAATAGAAAAAAAAAATCAATGCTAATTTTCAATATTTAGTAGTACAAGATTAATTGAAAACTCTGAAAGAGTTAATATTTTACTACATTAAGAAATAAAGTAATAGATAATGTATTATTTTCTATTAAGTTTTAAAAAAATTTATTAAGTTTTAAAGATATTCGTCTGAATAGATATCATTTTGAGACAAATAATGAAAGAGACACTTAATAACTCTATATTACATCCACTATCTCAAGTAGAAAGTGTGCGTTAAAAAAAATTATTCACTCTGTTCTCAAAATTAAACAATATAAATATTAGAATAATTAAAACTCATAGTAAACCGGAAGTTCACTAATGATTTTAATGTTTGGCATGATCGGTTGGACCATCTCGGATCAATTATGTTACAAAAAAATGATTAAAAATTTACATGATCAATCATTGAAAAATCAAAAGATTTTTCAATCTAATAAATTTTATATACTGCTTGCTCTGATGGTAAATAAATTATAAAGTTATCAACAGCTAAAGTTAGGAATAAATTCCTTATGTTTTTTAATAATATTCAAGGTTATATGTGGATTTATACATCTACCATATGAATCGTTTAGATATTTTATAATTTTAATTGATGCATCGACTAGATAATCACGTGTGCTTATTATCAACTTGTAATTTGACATTTACAACTATTTGTTTGCAAGCACATTTTTCTAGTTATATAATCATGATTATGTGTCTTGACAATGCTGGTGGATTTACATCTCAAACTTTTAATATTGCATATTAGTTAGAATAACTATTGAATAGCCTGTTGCTTATGTTTATCTACAAAATGATCTAGCAGAATTATTTATTAAACACTTTCAACTGATAGCAAGACCATTATTTATGAAATTCAAACTCCTAATGTCTGCTTGGGGCATGCCATTTTAGATGCAGCAACATTTGTATGCATCAAGCTAAATGAGTTATTATAAGTTCTCCTTATACAATTCATTTATGCTCATGACCCAAATATTTCCCATCTAAAAATTTTTGAATGTGCAGTATATGTTTCAATTGCTCCACTGCAATGCATAAAGATGGGTTTTCAAAAGAGGTTATAAATATATGTTGAATACGAATCTCCATTTGTAATTAAATATTTAGAATCATCAATGGGAGATTTATTCATGACAAAGTTTCTCAATTGTCATATTGATGAAACAATTTTTCTAACATTAGGGGGAGAATAATAAGCAGTTGCAAACTATTCAAAAAATAATAATAATAAGCAGCTGCAAAAGAAAATTTTTTAGAATGAATTCTCATTATTTAGTTTTGATCCTCGTACAAATCAATATAAACTTGAAGTTCAAAAGATAATTCTTTTATAAAATATAGTAAATCAGTTACTAGACGTATTTACTGACCTAAAAGAATAACTAGATCTTATGAACCAGCTACAAATGCTCCTATTAACATTAATATCCTTTTAGGATAAGGCATGCTAAAAGCGTTGAGACCAATCGGTTCTAAAGATAAAATCTTCGAAAAAAAAAGAAGAAGCAAATATTTAAGATGGTTAGAAAGAGGAAATACAAACTCTAGAAGAGACCCCTGACATAATTGATAAAATTTTAGAAGAAATTTAGATACCTGAAATTATTGAAAGTGAAGAGATCTCAATCAATTATGTCATAATGAGAAAAGATGGAACTGATAAATAAACGTCGATGATATTTTGTTTATAACATAGAGCTCAATATTATGAAAAAAAATGAGAATCTTAAACTTTTATTTATTGAAGAATGTAGACAAAGAAATGATTGGCTAATGTAAAAAGACGCAATTAAGAAGGAATTGAATTTATTTGCAAAACGTGAAGTTTTGGACTTGTAGTTCATAAACCAAATATTGTTAAACTAATAAAATATAAATGGGTATTTGTACGAATATGAAATGAGAAAAATGAGATTGTGAGATATAAAGCACGACTTGTTGCACAAGATTTTTCTCAAAAACCTGATATTGATTATAAAGAGACATATTCTCTATGGTGAATTACAACTCTATATTAACTAGTCTAGCAATATGAGAAGATTGAAATGTGTCTAATGAATGTAGCTACAGCCTATTTATAAAACTCATTTGATATCAACATCTATATAAAAATTTTTGAAGGATTTAAATTGCCGGAAGCATAAAAATTTAAATTTTCAAGAAATTTATTCGATCAAATTAAATAAATCTATATATAGATTAAAACAATCTAGACACATGTGGTATAATTGCTTTAATGCCTATTTATTGAAAGAAGACTATCGAAATAATTCTATATGCCCATATATTTTATACAAAAATTTAGATATGAATTTATTATAATTGTTGGTTATGTTAATGACTTGAACATTATTGAAATTCTTTAAAAAGCTGTAGATTAATTAAAGAGAGATTTTGAGATAAAGGACCTTGAAAAAAATAAAATTTTGTTTGGGTCTTTAAATTGAACACTTGGCAAATAGAATTTTTGTCCATCAATTAAATTATATTACAAAAATGCTAAAATATTTTTATATGAAGAAAACATATCCACTGAGTTCACTAATAATTGTAAGGTCACTAGATCTGAAAAAAGACTTTTTTCGACCTTGTGAGGATAATGAAGAACTTCTTAGTCCTAAAGTACCATATCTTATTACAATTAAAGTACTAATATATCTTGCTAGCAATACATGACTTAATATATCAATTGCTGTGAATTTGTTAACAAGATATAGTTCTTTTCTAACTCGAAAACATTATAATGGAATTAAATATATACTTCGATATCTCCGATAAACAATGGATATAGGCTTATATTATTCAAATGCATAAAAATAAAATTTAATTAGTTATGCAAATGCATGATTTTTATCTAATCTACACAAAACTCGATCCCAGACAGGTTACTTGTTCACATATGGAGGTATGGCTATTTCAAGGCATTTATAAAGCAAACTATAGTTACTACTTCTTCTAACTATGTAGAAATTTTAGCAACTCATGAGGCAAGTCGTGAATGTGTCTGGTTAAGATATGTAACTCAACATTTTCAAGAAACGTGTGATTTGTCAACCAAGAAGGAAATTCTAACAACATTATATGAGGATAATACTGCTTGCATAACACAGTTAAAGGAAGGATATATTAAAGGCGATCGAACAAAACACACAGTTTGCCAAAATTCTTCTTCACTCATGATCTCCAAGAAAAAGGTAAAATTAATGTTCAACAAATTCAATCAAATGACAATCTAGCATATTTATTCACCAAAGCCCTTTTTACTACAATATTTGAAAAGATTGAAATGCATCATTTTAAAGATCTCTATAATGCTATCATCAGGGAGAGTAAAATACACAATATACTCTTTTCCTTCATCAAGATTTTTCCCACTAGGTTTTTCTTGATAAGGTTTTTAATGAGGTAGTATTCCAAAAGCGTATTCTTAAAAAAAATTATGTATTTTTTTCCTTCATTTTGAATTTTTTCTCATGAAGTTTTTTTCTAGTAAAGTTTTAACGATCCATATTCCTAATACAATGGATATTCAAGAAGGAGTGTTATGAATATTTTTATGAATATCCATTTATATTATCTATATCTATATTTGATGTAAATTACATTGGATTAGAATTTAATCTATTTAATCCTTAATTAAGTGTTATCTTCATCTTGTAAATTCAATTTAGATAAGGAGTTATTATTCTATAAATAGACCTCTTCACTTCATTTGTAAAGACATACTTGAATAAGATCTTTTTACTCATTCTAAATACTTTTTTCCTCTCTATGTACTTTTTCTTATATTTCTCTTATAGTTGTTCTTTCATATTTATTTCTTAACACTTTTTAATTAATTAAATGTTTTGATTAATTCCATGATTTTTCATTTTCCAAATTCCCATTTTTACAATAAAAGATCATGAATTAGAAATCATTTTTTGTTACAGAATCAATCCTAACAATTGTTCGGAAAAAATTAAGTTAAAATAAAATCTAGAGATATTTTTTACCGTATTACAATAAAATAAAGTATATTAACAAAAGAAAAGTCAATAATACATAATGGTGTGATTAGTTTTAGAATACCTATAATTTAGATTCAATAAAAGCAGCAATAAAGTATTTCACTTTCCATATGAAGAGAAAATTAATTTTTATAAGACTGAGATCGAACATGCTCGTATATATGTGTTATAAGTGTCGTTCATTAAGAGTAAATTATACTGATAGACTTATATTATTTACAATTTAAAATTTGGGACGAATTACATCTTTATATTGTATGATCTTTTAATTTTTTTATAGTTTATTCATACAATCATGAATTCTATTATTAAAAAAACAAAAATTACTATTGTAAGTCTTTTCTTAATTAATTGGCATCGAACCAAGACTTGTTTAAACATATGCAAAGGAGGAGGTGGCAACCTTTGGACATGAAAAGAAAGAGTTAGAGAAACAGGTAGAAGAATAATTCAACAACTGACAACATAATTTATGTAATACCATGATTAGATGCTAGAATTGTAAGGTGATCATGTAAGTTTCACGTGTAATTCATTTTATTTCTAATTTTTAAGATTTTGCATTGATTTTATGTCATGTCTTGAGTGACAAAAGCTTTTTATATTTTAACGTAAGAGATGATGTCTTCAAATTAATATTTAAAATAACCACTATATCACTATATCATCAAAAAAATACTAAAATAAGAGTCAAATTAAATAAAGTTTGATCTTATGATTGTTCCTTTATTACTTTTCCCTCCTTTTTGTTCTAATCTCATTCCACCACTACTTTTATTTTCTTTATATTTAGTATCTTTTGATTATTTGGATTTACATGTTTGTAGTGTATGAATTAATCAAAATAGAATTTCAAACTTTCACCTTTAACCCGTTTTTTTTTTCTCGGAAAAAAATTATGATCACTTGATTTTAAATCAACCTGTGCATAAAAAAATTTATATAACCTTACTATCGAAAAAATAAATTGATGAATAAAATATTGTTATTTTAATTAATTTAATTAAAATTTTTATATCCTAATACATTTTTAATGAAGAAAATAAGAAAAAACAGAAGAAACTCAACTTGTTGAGGCATCAATCACGTGTCAAATATTGGCAGAAAAAGAGAAAGAGCTATAAACTTCACAACTACGTGACCATTATAACCCTTCCCCCACCACCTTTCATTGTCTTCAACTCTTCCTTTGCATTACCGGTACTCGACTTTGTGTATTCCATTTTTCATTTTTATTCTCAATTATTTTTGAGTCATTTATTTCCCTAAATAAAATATATCTTTAAAGTTGATATTTACATGTGATTAGAGTCAAACATGTTCAATTATTTTCAACAAACGAAAAAAAAAGATCGAATTCAGAACATATAACATGAGTTGCTACGTAATGATTTTTTTTTTTGTTTTTTTGGTGAAAAATGCTTATAACTCAATTGATAATCTTCTTAGTTTGCTAAATCAGTACATTCATTTTATAACTTTCAGCATAATAGTTATAGCATTAATTTGTTTGCTTTCCTCAAAGGAAGAAAAGTACTCTTGATTCCATGGATGGCATGTTTTCAAAAGAACGCCCTAGAGATATTGAGCTACTCAGCTTTGCATTAATCAATTTGCTGCATGCTTTCAAGAGGGACTTAAAGCTCATGCACGTAATCTATGATGTATTTTATTTCTATGATTAAAAACAACTTATTTCTAGCAAAAATTAAGTACAACGATGGTTGGTTAAACAATTAGATAACTTAATTAATTTCAAATCCTTCATTGAAGTTATGGGAAAAAAAAAGAAATTTAAATGTATTTAAAGTATTCATGTTGAAAAACAAGCTAGGGTACATGTTGATTTTGATTGCAATGATCTCTATGGTTTATATTGCTCTACACTATGTAGAGATATATGCCATCATATCATGAGTCTTATTCAAAAATAAAGTAGGAAAAGAATAGAAGGGTCTCATTCTTTCCTTGATTTCCTTACATAGAACACCAAAATGATGCGTAAAAATGTCAATTTCCTTGTCCTTTTAACAAAATTATTTCAATGGGATTTCAATATCTCGAAAGCTGTATGGAACACGAAGTTTCCTAATAGAAATTGGTGGGTTTTGATGCATCATTTTCAGAAGGTGAATGCTCCGTCCTTGCACAAACTTTTTTGATCCAAAGTTTTCCTAGAAGGATGAGTGGACGACAAGCAGGGATCCAATCAATTGTGTAACTCTATATGAAATTAAGGTACTACGCAATAATTCATTGTTTCGGAATTGCTTTACGTAGAAAGATATTTCTTCATCAAGAAATGGATGTATCATCTTGTAGGGCATTGTTAAGGTATAAACATAAAATATTACTATTTAAAGGAGAGACTCATAATCCGATCTAGTTGATTAATTTGTTTCGTGCTATTATTCCCTTTTAAGAATATACATCGGAAATTTATAATTCGTCAAACAATATAAATTTGATAATTTATTTTTATTTTTAAGAATTTTTTGATAAATATGTATCTTATATCGTATGCACTGAGCTCAAGACTCGAAATTCAACTCATTGTATTTTTGGGATGGGAGCTTGTAGCAAGCAAAGGAGTGAAACATTTGCATTGCAAAGCGAAGTCCGACGGTAAAACAAAGCTCTTGGAGTAAAAGTCCAATACCCTTCCACCGTCGTCCTTCACGCACCATCCCCAATGAAGTTCGCAGACAGGCAAACAAGGAATATATGTACTGCTTATTATAGTGTCATATATTCTTTTTTTTTTTTTGAGAATATTTTTACGATACAACAGTTAAATAAGAGAGACAAATTTTATCATTTACTTGAAAGGTTTATTTGTCATTCTATAATGTTTTATCTTTCGGGTTTTTGTTATCTTTATGAATCGTAAGACTTAGACTTGATTTCTCTTGAATATTATTATATGTTAATTGGTTTTTGAAGTAATAAACTGTATTAAATGTAAAGATATATACAGTTTGAAAAATGATAATCTAACTAATTAGGGAAAGGATAGGTATTAAAAGAAAAAGAAAAGCACTGCACTGCCATTGTTTACTCTAGCTTCTACATGTTAATCAATTACAAGAACAAGTCGAGACAAGACATATTTCTATACGTTACAAATTCAAAGCCCTCTCTTGTCAAAAGATAAGAGCATCGATTTTTTCTTTAATTTCTAATTAATATGAAGATTAGTGAGTATTTTTGCTATTATTCTTTTTACAATTTTTTCAACTCTCTTTTTTGACCTTTTAACATTTCTATATCGTTATGGTGGATTGAAAATTGGATGAGCATGTGGTTCTATGATTGATTCTTGTTTCGTTTACTTATAAATGTACATGATGAAAGTTGAAATGACCCAAGATTAGTCAAATCAAAACGAAGTGATTTCCTTGGAAAACAAATTGCCAAATTTCTTCATGAATCATGATAGCACCTTAGCATGATTAATGTTGCCATTCAAACCATGGAATGGGACGACTTTCTCAGTCCAGAAAAAACTCAGTTTTCATGCTAATTAGCTTTGAGTTTCCATTGTTCGACCATGTTTTTGTGCAGATGATCTTAATAGAGCCAAAGCCAAAGCCAAAGACCCAAAGAAGGCCATTGGTCCCCCAATGAACCAGGGCTCGGGGGAAATCCAATGTCGAAATGTGTTGGACTTGTGTGGAAGTGTGAACTCCTGGAAATACCCTTTGTGTTTTTTTATAGCCAATTATTTCGTTTCTGCTGCGACAATGTTTTCCAGGAGAACCATGTGTGCTTGACACTGGCCCCTGTAAGAGTCTCTTTTTGGCCCTTTGGAAAAGCATTGCCTCGTGATATTGCATGAAGATAAAGAACGCTTTCTGAAAGGGAAATGGGGTGCAAAAAAGTCGTGGAGTGCATGTGAACAAGTTCTACAAGTAACCACTAACACTAATCTAGATCGATGAGTTATGAATTATACAAGAGCATTTCAATCTTTTCGCCTTCTTAGTGCTTTTGAGTTTTGACCCTTTTCTCCTTTTTTTTTGTCAGTTGTTAAAAGTTGCTGGCTGAGTATACATGTTTATCTGAATGCTGCATTGAAAATCTTGGTATTTTGCTCCAAGGAATTCGTCTCAAACTTCTTGCAATTGAAGAGTTAAAGCAAACCAACCAAATCCCACAACACCTTATCCAAAACGTTTTACAGTGTAAACAATATGAGTTGCTTTCAATGATTGACCCGTAAACCATTGACATATCTCAGGTGTTAATAGGCAGTAGCCCCCGAAACTTGACTGAAGATAAACTAATTATAATTTGTTGTGGTTGTAATTAAAGCAGTGTTAAAGTAATTTCAAGAATATTCATCTCATTGATTTTATATGATATTAGAACAGATGTTATTTTTATTTATATTTTTTTTATAATTGAAGAAAAGGGTTTCGAATTTTATTTTTTAAGTGAAGAAATAATGTATCAATCAGTGAGTCGAATGTTTAGGTGCTTTCATTCATTATCTTTATTATGAATTTTTTCTGTAATTTATATCATATGATAAATTCATGTTACAAAATTAACTAGGAACGAAAAAGCGTTGTTGGTTTGCTTTGATCTCATGCAGAATCCAGCTGTTTACTCAAAAGTATTTCATGTAGAAATTGATGCAAAAGGACCCTCATAGCTAGCAGCAAGGTGGCGACTGTGACTGATGGTATTTGTTTTGAAGAGAGAATTTTGGCACGTTAGGACAGATTTGGCGTCTTCGATGTTGCTTGCAGTGCATGATAAAGACTTGGAAGGCACAACCGTGATTTTATTTTTTTGCGGCCTAATGAAGACTTTGAAGCATCTATGCAAATTACGAACTAAGCGTGAGGACGAAAGAGCTGCGTTTTTTCTACTTTTGTCTCAACAAATTCCCATCCCTTTCCCCTTGTTTTGTACATTAGATTGCACTTAACTCGAGACGACATAATATCTTGGCTACATTACAAGGAAGAAGATTCCAAGTGCTATTGTTTACCGCCCACAGAGCTCGGTCAACATGTCAATGGTGAAAGTTGAACAGAGGAGAGAATAAAAGAAAATGCTGGATGGCTTTGGCTTTTGGGTTTTACTGATTTCGGAAGCATCATCTTCGTCTAGCGATGCACCAATAATTGTCACATGTACAAAGTTATCAACATTCACAGCGAGGCAATCAGGTTTGATCCGACAACTGATTGGCAGTTAGACCTTCCTTATGCCTGCCGTAGGCTAGAAAGATTCGGACAGAATTAACGGTTAAATTTAACCTGCCGCTGAATCAACATTAAGCCTGCCTACACGCAAGAATCAGCCTCAGTTGAAAACTCTATCGAAGCTTACGGAACACTGGGCAAAAATACAACTTCCAAGCTAATCTTGGGCTAGATAGATGTGGTCCGCACTCTGAAAAAACGATCAAGCTTGCCCCAAGACTGACGCAAGAGTTAATCTTGGGCTGCAAAGAGAGTCAGAATAAAGATCAGCCAGCGCCCAACAGCAACACAAGAATTAACCACTGTCGGCTGTCGCTGACTTTTCGAAACCTATGGTCCAGTGGACTACTAAACAGTCTATACTGAAGCTTTATGCGACAATGGGCTACAATCTGCCTTCCAATCCGATCCTGGACTGGAAAGGTATGGCCAGAGCCTCCCATGTGTGATGGCTGCAACGCAATTGGCAGGTGCTGATATGACCCTACAAAGTGCCAGACATGTCCAAGCATGCCGATGTAAAATTCCATTTGGCACCCAAAACGCAAGAGGCAAGAGACCATATTTTCTTTAGGCAAGAATATATTAAGCACTACACAATTCAATCCCATGTTGTCAACCAGAAACAATAATCAAAAAAGGTTGGTAGTGGTAAGAGAGAATCATACACGCCTAACTCTATGGCCACAAGGTGTTTTCCACGATTAACATTAGCAGAGACAAACAAGGTGAACTTGGCCCCTCCATAATTCCTTGTAAAACCACCAGGCAAAAAGGACCCCATTCAATGCAAAGAGCCCTCCTCCGCAAATAATCACAAGAGAAAGCAAAGTCTAAAGATATACAAGGAATGATCCGGTACTTTTTCTTGCAAGGATGAACTAAACAAAGAACTGGTATGATGATGCCTACTCATTCCCCAAGTTCAGAGAACCATCCTTCATCAGCTTCATGCTTAGACTGTTGAATCTCCCTCTTGAGTAATGTCGAGAAGCCTTTCTCCAATCTGTACCAGTTTTCATCATGGCTGCGAATTCATCATAGCTGATACGTCCATCCTGCATTTGCAAAAGAATTGTCAGTCAAATTGAAATATGCTTAATAAATCTATTAGTGACAAACATTCAGGTCATCACCTTGTCTGTGTCCACTTCTTGGAAGATGTCATTTGCAACACTAGTACAATCATCTGCTCCATCCTCCATTAATGAATCCCGAAGCTCATCAGGCTCAATGTAACCATTGCCATCTTTGTCAAAATAGGAAAAGGCCTTTCGAAGATGCTCATCATTGGCCATTCTTTGCAGATGGAGAGATACGGCAAGAAATTCCCCATAGTCCAATGTTCCCTTCCCATTAGCATCAACCTGTTGTCAACAAACATATTTTTAGCATTCAAAATTAAAAGAAACACATGCCTAGGCTATGATGCCACTATCTGTGTTAAAATTGGATATGTCAGAATGGACTGAGGGAATTTCAGCCACATTAGGGAAACATCTCGACAAGTAGGAAAACTGTTAAAGGTGTTTATCAAATTCAAAATTGATCAACAGCTAAGGAAAAGAGATAAAAGGGGGGAAAGCAGCATTACCAATGGCCTCTAGTATCAACACCAAAAAATTGCAACCTATAGGAACTACTAAAGTAAAAGCTCTAATAACAACTGTAGAACTCCTACATAAAACTAGTATTGGCCGACTAGCTGCTAAATACTCTCTTTTTCTAAAGACAGTCTATTCTTTCAAAAAACTAAAATGCATTCTTGTTTCTCTACTTGGAAAATGTAGTGACACTGATTCTAGGCAACCTAAGCCTTCCCATTATTATAGCTTTGTCTGTGCATGTTTATAATTGCAGGAGGTGATGACATTTGGTGGTCGAAGGCCACCTACTCCTTCAAATTCTTACCGTAAACTATCATCAGATATCCAACTTCTACAAGGCTGCTCTATCAATTGGACAAACATACTTCATAGGAAAATGAAAAAAGGAAAGCCACACAAGCATTACCATTAATACTAATAAACAAAATCACAGTTAAAGACAACAACAGATCCATGAATCTTTAAAAGAACTGCATAACATAAAATATATATATATATATATATGGGGATATAATATTATGTCTGATTACCGCATGAAATGATTCAGCTTAAATATTTAAACCGATCGGTGACTAGCGTGAGTCTCCAAGCAGCCCAATTGACAATAAGAGTTCGCGAAATTAGAACAAGTCTTGGTCAACTAGTAGTTCTTATGATCATATTGTACGACTACACTTACAAAAAGTATCTGTACTGAGAAAGTGAAAAAGATTTTTGACTGATATTTCGATGAGAATTAGCACAAACCAGGAAAATAAGGTATCATAATACTTGTTAATTCAAGGCAGAGTATAAACCAAAACACACTCACAGCTTCAATAAGCATCTGCACTTCAGACTCTGCAAGGTGTGAACCAAAATTTCTAAATCCAGCTTTCAGCTCTTCAATTGAAACGATGCCATCATTGTCAGTGTCCATTTTCTTGAACATTTCTTTGATGTCTTCAACTTCTTCAATGGATAAGAACTCAGCAATAACCTAATTCAAATTAACCTTTAAGATAACCCCAGGAATGAAAGAAATAACCAATGATCTAGCAGAATTCTCAGCATTAGTGAACCAACCCGCAGGGCTTTTCTTTTGAATCTGTTCATCATTGAAAATTGTTTAAGCCTTGACTTAACAACATCGCCAAGAGGAACATTGGGAGCTTTTTTAGCATTTTGGAGCCAAGGATGCTCTGTGAGAAGAGGCAACACACAGATTAGGCGTAAACTATCACTAGTCATATCATATTAATTTAATGGAGAAAGCAATAGGAACATATGCGTTGGTAAAATAAATTTTGAAGTAAACTGGGAAGGTGATATTAATAAGATTTTATCTTATATTTGAAGGTGTAGAAAGAGCCTATCAGAAGATCAAATAGAATCATCAAAGGCTACGCCTTAAGGCCTAGCCACCCCAGTCCCATCAACTCCCTTCCATGAAACATACACAAGTTCATCTAGGAGTAGCACAGAGGAAATGATACTACCAAGACACTTGTTTTGCAGTGAGACGAAGCTTTGGGTCTGGTTCCAGCATTTGCCTGACTAGACTCTTAGCACTCTCTGAAATATTTGGCCATGGGTCCCGTTTGAAATCTATTAACCCTCTAAGAATGGCCTGTGCAACACCTTGTTCAGACTCTGCATCAAAAGTACACTTTAAGTAGGAATAACAATTCAACTTATTTTTGATGCATTAATGCACATCAGCACATCCAACAGATATGCACACACCTGCATACAGACAAAGATATTCGACAGAAATATACTTACCAGCCCAAAAAGGAGGAACCCCACACAACAAAATATAGAGTATGACTCCTGCACTCCATATATCTATTTCTGGTCCATAATTTCGTTTGAGCACCTCAGGAGCCATATAATATGGACTTCCAACAATCTCAGAGAATCGTTCACCTGAAATTTACAAATTATAGGCATTAAAACATAATTGAAAATAATAAAAAAAAAAAAAACAATCTACAATAATAGAAGGAAAAGTGGTCAAACTATAGGCCCGCAGAGCTTATCCTAAATATCATAATATGTTCCACCCGTACTATTTCATACCCCCACCAGTGTATCCATAACACATCCAACCCAACCACACAGATTTTGTGATCAAAACTGGGAAATTATTGATCAGACAGAGATAAATTAGGCAGAAACTTTTTAGCACATGAAACCTTGGACTTATGGTGCCTGCTATACCAGTTTCCTGGAAATGAAAATATTAAAGGAATTAATACAAGTAAACTCAGCCCCATCTTGAGTAATAAAACATGAAAATCTTCAAAAAACCTAAAGCAGACAGAAACTATATAGTCTACTAAACGATTTCAAAAATTGGACCATTCATCTGGGGTAAGGACAATCTACTTTATTTGAGACACATCTGCTATAAGGTTAACCACTGCATTACCCATGACACCTCATGAAAAGGAAGCAAGGAAACTTGTATCCATTCAATAAAGCTATAGTTCAGAGTTTCCCTAGTGTGACCATGCAAGATCACTTTAAGAGAAAATTCTTGTCACAAACATAACTGAGCGTCACCAATAGTGCTGATAACTCAATGGCCATTGGTTAATGGATCAGTATGAGAAAAAAATTGAAGTATTGAAAATCAGATGAACAGCAGCAATTACCATACCTAAAACTTACAATGTTTCGTCCTCAATTTGAGGTAAGTAATCAGTATTATAGATTTAAACCAAGGAGAAAGATATATACAATATTCTTTTTTAGGAGAAGAAAAGAGAAATCAAAGACTCCAAAGTGTTCAATTGTGACAGATAATGAAAAAGAAAATATATAAACAAATAAAAAGAAACAAACCTACGAGACTTGCAAGAAAAAAAGTAAGCTTCCACCTTCCACCATAAAGGGAAACGAACCAATAGTGATTCAATTTGCAAAAGAACAGACAAAGTACATGAAAAACTGTTGTTAACAAGGCTGAAACATGCGCAACCACATTCTTCTGTTTGTTCATTTCAGGCAATATAAGTGCCTAGTAACATTGCTTCAAAGGGATTGGAGCTACTACAGTAGCCCATAAAAGCTACCTTAAAGCATAGGCATAGCCAAATAAAATTAACCAAAGTGCGTATTTCGTCACTACAAAAACCATAAACAAACGAATAAACAGATAAATGCATACAGGCTACACCACATCGGCATGTCTAATCCCACAAACTTAGATCATTCTTCCATGTACCTTTCCTTCAGGGTCAAATGTTTTCGTGGCATAATCAGAACCCAGCTTGTCAAAATACAATCTTTGCTCAATAATTAAATAATTCGAACCAAGCGTTATCACTCATAATTCGAACTAAAGATGGTACATTCTTGAAAAGGCACTCAGTTATTTATACATTCAAACTTTGAACAACTTACCTGGTTTGAAAAATATCGATAACCCAAAATCGATAGCTTTTAACGGCGAATTCTCTTTCTTATTAGCGAACAAAAAATTCTCAGGCTTCAAATCTCTATGAATCACTCCATGCTTATGGCAAAGCTGAACCACTTCCACAATCGTCCTCCGTTACCGCGGCGGCGGCTCTCTCAGTGTAATGTCCTCTGGCCACGATCCTATCGAAGAGCTCACCACTTCGCAAAGCTCCATCACCAGATGAACCGCATTGTCATCCTCGCAAGCTTCTTTCAAGCTCACGATACTCGAATTCTTCGGCAAATGCTTCATTATCGCAACTTCCCGTCTCACATCCTCGATATCCACGGCGGTCCTCAGCTTCCTCTTCGAGATAGACTTGCACGCGAGCAACTCGCGCGTCCCGGTCGATGCAAAGGTAAGTAACCCGAACTCACCTCGTCCCAGCTCGCGATCCACCAGGTACTTCTCCTCAATGTTCTCCTTCGGAACCCCGTTCAACACCGTGATCGCGGCTTCTGCTTGAAAACGGAATCTTTACGGGCGTGATCGTGTGCGGAGAAGTTCGATTTTACGTCCTCCCTCGCGACGGCCGCTGGAGATCTACAACAATTCCCATTCACTCCCCCCCGCCCCCCCCTACGAAAACACAGCCTTATCCCCCCCTCCCTCCCCCGGATCTCGTCGAAACCAACCACCGCTAAAAAAAACCAAACACCCGCCCTACACCAAGAAATGCTTAGCTAGGGTTTCACATTATAGGTAAAAAGCAAAACAAGCCCTAGCTTTCTAGCTCCGATAGACTGGAATCAAAGCGAAGAGAGTGATTGAGAAAGAGAGAGACAGAGAGAGAGAGAAAGAAATTAGTGAGTACGGCAACGGAGCAGACACTTTTAGTGAGAGTTCGTCTTTTGATATTTTTAATTTTCTTTTTTTTAATAAAATAAAATAAAATAATTTTAATTTTAATGTATTTTTTTAAAAATCGTGGATGTTCTTTGATTCTGTGAACTTTGTCGGCTAATCGAAGAGAGAGAAACGGAAACGGGACGGTGGAGTGGGAAAAGAGACGGAGGGGTGAAGGGTGGTGGGGATTGGTTGAGTGTTTCGCGTTATACCGGGGGATTGTCCGCATTTTAATAAACAACTAGAAAACAGACAGTATGATAGGCCTTTGAATTAATTAATTTAATTTTTATTGTCAAAACCCCTTTTCTTTAATCATAATATTTTCTATTCCCAATATCTTAAGTCTCGTTTTTAAAATAACATAGACGTTTAATGTTTTTCAATATAAAAAATTACGAAAAATAAGAATTTAAATGCTTTTTTAAATATTGTTTTAAATAAAGAAAAAGGGGGAAAAAGTATAAATTCGATGGGGTATTTATTCAAATGTGAAACCCCTTTTTACATGATAAATTATTTTTATATTTGTAACAAAGTGAGAAAACTTGGATGGTGTTGTTGACGCTCGTAGTCAAACTTATGCCCATTGTTTACAAATTGAAAGTGCTACTAGGAGAAGGATAACAAAATTTTGGGTCAAATTTGAAATTTTAAATAATTATCATCAAATTGACGGTACCTTTAAAAAAAATTTAAGTAAATCAACCAGGAAAACACAAAAGCAAAAAGAATACAAATCAAATTCCTTTTTAATATTTTATTTTCTATTTTTTTTTACTTACATGAAAAAGTAATAAAAATATATATATGCAACGTCGTAGAATCGGTAAATTAATCGTTTTGTATTATTTAAATGCCTTAAAATCGAATCTACTTATTAAGAGTAATTAAACAAGAATTATGCAGCTGTTGGTGGTCAAAATTACAAATGAAACATGTCAAAGGGAATCATCAAGATTTAGGGTAATGGGTAGGACAATAGGGAAATATAGAAAGGAAAGAGAGCAAGAGAGCTATATAAGAAGAAAAGATGCCACTTTGTCTCTTTTCATTTGCAGACATTTGATATTGAGAAGGGACCTCTGTGTCTGTCTCTTTTGTGTTCATTAGTCTTTGTTGTAAGTTCAAAGGTGTGGGTCTCATTTTGACCCTCCATCAACCAGCTTCCCCCCCGGCCTGCTCCTTTGTTGCTTGCATTTGCGAGCAGAAACCTTGATAATTAAGAAAGAAAAATTCATCATTGTTTTTGGTATGCGAAGCTTGTTTTGATTGATGGGTCCTGTTTGATTTCACAAAGGCCAACTTACCTTTTTGTGCTTGTTTTTTTTTTTTTCTCTCTTTTTCATGTTTTAAAATTTTCATTATTTCTTCTGTAAATATGATTATCTTACTTCGATTTGATAATTTTAGACATAAATCATTTACATGACATAAAAATGACATAAAATTAAATGACATTTTTAATTTAAAATTATCGTATATCATATCTTTAACGAATTTGGACATAACAATTTTTACTTCTCAAATGAGTTAAGCTCAATTAATTCACATATGACATATTTAACTTATTTAATGAATTTATCGTATTATAATCATATCATATTAAATTTAATTTGATTTATTTAATAAATTATTAATCGTGTTACATTATGTATCATATACATATCCGTATACATATATAAAATTTTAATTCATTTAATCAATTATGTCTTATTTGTATTTATTTACATAACTATTAAACTCTACCTAAACACGAAATACTAAATGTATTCTTACTTGCTTCAAATTAAAATAAAACAAGGTAAATATTATGTATACTTATATATATTTTTAAAATTTTAATTAATTTAATTAATCTTATTTATTTATATTTATTCATATAATTGTTAAGTGGTATCTAAAATGTAAACATGAAATTCTAGATTTATTCTTAATTGCTTCGAGTTCAGAGGGCAGAGAAGAAAAGTTAATGCTACTAATAAAAACAGATGCAGGCCTTTTTTGTATTTGCCTGAGCAGAGATGAAATCTGCTTCACATAATAATATGCTTGCTTTTATGTTGGCAATCGGTTGATTCCTGCTGCAATAGTTGTCAAGTTCGGTGCCCCATACATTAATTAAAGACGGCCGTGAGGATCGGCCTGTTGGGAAAAACTTTTAAGGATTATTTATGAGTAATGAAAGCAACAGAAACACAACCCGGATCCATATAAGACTAGTGGCCCCCCAATAAGCACATGGCCCAGTTCCATTCTCATTTCTTAACAAAAGCAAAATAAATGTGTGAGCATTTCAACAGCTTCGTCGGTTCGATTTTAAAATTTTAAAATTTTAAAAATTAAATTAAATGAATTTTTATGAAAATAATTAAAATAGACTAAATCAATTATTACCTAAATCAAAAACACAATTCAATTTCGATTTTAATCGAGTAATACTCATTCATATAATAGATATGACACTAATTTTCAACCATATTACGCAAACTCGAACATGCTTCAACTGTCAACGTGTTTCTCCATATTTTTTGGATGATGTAATTAAAAATTTTATATATCTTTAATATGTTAAAGTGTAGGATATGTGTCTGATATGAGTAAAATTAGATAAAACGGTCAAATGAATTAGTCAGGAATGGAGAAAAAAAGGGGTCAGAAGCCATTAACACCCTTTATGAACCTAGAGCCAATTGATTTCTCTCTTTGCTTTTAAAAATACCCATTGGCCCTACACTCTCATTGAATTTGGGAAAAACCTGTAAAAAGTGAGGCAAAGTTAGTCGTTGCTGTGAAGATTGTAGGGGATGGGAAATTATATGAAGGAGAAGAACAAAAGATGGATGTAAGCTTTTATTCTACGTAAGCTAAATTAATCACCTGTCATTAAATGAGTTGATGTTGCTAACAGCACGAGGTATCGTCACTGTAAAGCTAAAGACAAATTAATTAAAGGAATTTGGAATTTCAATTTACTCCTGTCAACCAAAAAAAAAAAAGAAGAAAATCAATGGTTTTTGGGGTGTTCCCTTTCAGATTTGATGTTGGCATTTTCTGCAACACGTTATCTGAATTTTCGTCTTTAATACTAGAAAAGGATGCAAATATTCAGCACCTCATCATCTTGGTCCGATTATTTTAATAACCCACATTAAAGAATGGTAGAGAAATTTAGGAGAGCAAAGGACAATGGGCAGCATTTAAGGTCAAGAATGACAAGGGGATTTGACCATTTAAGAGAGTTACAATAAGGCTGAGAGAACCCTCGTTCAAAGGAAACTCTATAATTGAGATTTTTCTTTTACAAAATAGCAAAGAAGTCACTTGTACAAAAGATTTCGGTTTTATCAATCTAGCAACGAACGAATTCGTCTCAGTTAAAGTGTAATTAAAGGACAAATTTAATGATTATTAAAAAGAAATTCTTTACTTGGGATTTTTCTAAAAAAATAAAAAAAAAATCACTTATTCGTAAGTTTTCGATTTGCCTTTCTTTCATGTAAATATATGGCTATTCTTTCTTTTTCCTTGCTTATGCAAGAAAACTTGGTCTTCTATTGGAAGGATTATCAAATCCTGGAAACTAGACGTGCAACAGATGCATTGGTGCAATTATGCTTGTTGAACCAACTTTGTATTGGAATTATGGGAAAAAGACTATTTCAATGTTGAGAATTTGGGATGGCGAAAGTTGAAGGGTTGCCAGGTCCACAAGCCAAGGTCTCTCCTGCATTTCCCAGGCGACTTCCAAATCTATGACCTTTCCCTGTACAAGAAGCAAACGAAAAATAAAGCTGATTTTAAAATCCTGAGAAGATAACTTTGCAGTGAAATTCCAAGTAAGCTTCTAGCCTGAAGATGAGGATTGAAATTGTGGTTGTTTCACTTAAAATTGGATTACCATTCACTGCCTTCTAGAAGGGGTCCAAAAGGACCAAAAACAAGTCTTGATTTTTCTTTTCTTTTCTTTTTATTGAGCATGTGCTTGCACATTCCTTAAGACCCATGAGAAATTCGAGGCGATGGAATTTAGCCACACTCTATTGACCATGTGTTGAGAGTATGAATTTTCTATAAATAGTCAAATTTTCCAATGTGGTTTACATTAAGCTAACACAATCTTTAGATGTAGACTGATAAATTGTTAATTATATGCTAGTGGATATTTAATTAATGTGTAACACATTTAGTAATCAAACACTCCTCTCAAAAATAAAATTCTAATTTTCGTTGTATAACATTTTTTCGATAATTATATTTCATTAAATTTAGAATCTATGTTTAAAGTTATCTTGTTTAAATTTAATTTGAATTATTTTTCTTTATGTGGTTACCCGTTTATCAAGCTCATTGTATTTATTTTTTTTATTGTTGATAATGAAGTTGTTCTTGTTTGCAATATTTTTTTTTGAAATTATTATTATACTTTTGTATATAATATAATTGAAAAATGTGGCTTACCTACATGATTTACATGGGGAAAGCATAAAGAAACCTTTAAGGTTGTTGGAAATGGATTATGCAAATCGCCATGCGCCATACGTTTGATGTGTTCTCACCATGTCGATGGAAGAGAATTTATAATTAAATAAAAGGAAAATGGCTTCCTTCAAATAGTTCTGTTATAGGAAAGAACAAAGGAAAGTTTCTTTGCTCTACCTTTTTCCTTTTCTACATGGCATGAATGGCCTCCATTTAGTTTGGATTTCCATTTCCCACTAAGATGTTAGGTATAAAAACGATTTCGATTTCCTTTTTAGCATTTGGTCTACATGCGTTTGATGTCGACTAAAAATTAATAGAGCCATGAAATTCGATTTCCTGAAATAGTTTATCTTAAATTCTACTCTCTCTCTTTTTATTAAAAATTAATTAGTTTTACACACAAAATTAGTCATAAAGGCTCCAAACACAACTGGTATTAGATTATTTCATGTTCATATGCGTAGATAAACGCAGTAAGGGATGCTTCGATCGCTCTGCGTGCTGCTCTGTTTCACTACCATTCTATGATAATTTTTTTTGTAATAAAATTAAGAAATGAAATCAATACTTATGTGAGAAGAGAGAAAAAAGGAAAAGAGAAGGAAATGACAGTTTTAAAGCAAGGTCTTAGGAGAAGTTTACATATAGAAATGCTTTTTCTTTTGGATAAATAGAATATGATAAAGCAGATTCATCAACTTTCCATTTGGAAATTAAGTAGTGTTGCATACTCTTATATTGACATTGAACCTTTACAAGATTTCCACAGTGCCACAAGATACACTCGCATGAAAATCTTAAATTTGATCCAGGAAATATTTATGTAGATGCTAAAAGATGTATGATATTTGCTTTTTATCCACAGTTTTGGAATATCATTCCTCTGGGTAAGAGCGGGGCAGTACAAGATTCAAATCTCTCAAAGAATTTCGCACCAAAATTTGTCTTAGAAAAGCCCCGCACCTGCATATATCCCTTAACAGCTTATTGATTATAATCAGATTCAATGTTAGTTCCTATTTCTTGTGCACATAACTGGACGACTTGATTATATGATCTTCCCATATCAATTATTATATAATAATATATGTCACGTAAATAGAGAATAAATATAACTGTTGAAATGTCGTCTTGTATAAAGCCGAATTGTCCTTTTCTTGCGTGTCGGTTTTAAGCTTACAAGAAAATTGGAACCCAAAGGGTTAGTGATTTTCAGTTCTGAAAATCAACATGGGAGTGCACACGTGCCACTAGTGTTGAGACAATTTGTAACAATTCAAAGAGCAAACCGGCAACCATCTCCGGGGGCAGGTGATCCAACTTTGACAGAGGCATTGCCAGACGTGAAAAGATTGAAAGAAAAACTGAAGAAAATAAAAGGTCATCCCCCACGAAACAAACAGTCTTTCGCTTCAAAAAGAAAGAGAGAGAAATCCAGGAGACGGTCAACGGGAACGAATTTTACCACCTGCACCAGCCAATGGGAATCGGCAAAATTTAAAGTTGGTCAAGGTCTCAACAATGGCTCACCCTTTCTCTATCCACTTCTGCCCCCTCCTCCGGCTCGTCCGGCGACAAACCGTAGAACGGTTCCACGTGTGTTTGTTTCGGGAGGAAATCAACTTCAATTAGAAAATGGAATTTGTTTTTTTGGCCCTTTTCCACTCTGTGCCTTCACGACTACATCACAATCTTTTTGCAATGTAATTTGGATTTTGTCAAAACACACAGTGTTAACCTTCAAAAGCCATTCTTCTTAACTTAAATGCTTGATTTATTTAATTTTTATATGAAAAATAAATCTATTTAGACCGGTTGGGTTTCGATGACCTTCAGTTAGTGCTCCTTGAACATTTTTAATCATACAGGGAGTACAGAAAAATAAATATATTGATTAGTTTGATCCCAATTAAAATCAGAATTGATAAGTTTATGTTCATATACACAAACAATTGCAGGAAAGGATTGTTCTGCTAATCCTTAATTATCGAGAAAAATTAATGGCCTTACCTCTAAATTTATGTACACTAATAAATAGCATCAAAATTAGGTAAAATTAAAAAAAATTCAAAACTTTTTAAAATAATACTTTGATCCTTTTTATTTTAAAATAATTCTTTTGATCATTGATTGTTAACACGATTAATAAATAACTAAAAATATTATATTCAATATTATATAAATATTTTAAGATATAAATTATCTTGAAGTGTGTTTTTGAAATGTTTTGAAAAAAATCATAATAAACATAAAAAAATTAAAAAGAAAATATATATCTAATCTCTTTGAATATTAAGATACAAAGTGATGAGGTAGCATTTTTGCATTAAGAAATTCTATTTTTTCAAAGTTAAATATATAAATAAAAAGTTCAAAATATTATAAATTGAAATGACCTATGAGCGAGAATTTGCCATCCTCAAAGCAATCACTATTGAAATTTCTTTTTCCTTTGAAAAGTATGGTGTATACGATGTTGAGATATCCTAAAACTCAACTGCACACGCATACAAACTTGATCCAACCTCTTGAAAGTTAGAAGAAGCTGCTCGATTGCCGAATTCTGCAGTTTTACTATTTTGCTATAAACTTTAATTAATTGAACGTCAAGTGAAAGAAAGAAAGAATGAAAGGAGACAGGAAGGATGAAAGGAAAATCAGAATAGAAAATCAGCCGTTTAGATAAAGATGAACACTGGGTTTGATTTTATCCATTCAATTGGTTTTATTTAAAATTTTAAAAAATTGTATCAATCGAATTTTAACAAAATAAAATCAAAATCTATTAAATTATAATAAAAATAAAAGTTTTAATTAATTTTTTTAAACAATAATTATTTAATTTCATTTCTATAAATTAATTTAAAAATGAGAATAAAAATATCTTTCTCTTTTCCTCCTTAAAATCTAGGTGCTACATGTATAGTCATGATTACCGTGGCCACCCTTTGCATTTCCTTCCCATAAACAATATTGATCTTGTTCATATTACTATGATTATCCCCCAAATATTTGAAAAAGGAAAAACTAAAGAAAGAAAGGTAATGGGTCAAAATGTCAAATACTTGGGAAAGGGGACGACAGACTAAGGAATAGGTCATGGGCTCATAGGTGTGAACCATAGGCCAGTGGGTCACTTTGTTCTTTTCCAGCATTAAATATCTGCATGCATGCCACGTGGATGGCAATCGGAGGAGTCTACACGTGGGACATGGCTGAATAACGCGTAGATGATGATCATTCATTCAAAAGCGCGCCAAAAAAAAAAAGAAGGAAAAAGAATGAACGGCTTAATGCTAAAAATATTTTAATAAAAGTCATGAAAAATAAAATAAAATAAAATATATAAATATAACTTCTTTTTTATCTTTTTCACCTTTAGATTTTTAGAAATCCATGCAAAAATAAAAAGCATTACCGCCTCCACGTACAGTCTTGGAAAGCCGTTCTTGTCACCTTCACACGGGTTCAAAAGAGGGTAGACCACAAAGTTGGCAATATGTTAATAATAAATAAATAATATAATAAAAAGCTTCACTCAGAAAATTTCCCTGTAATTTTAATATTTTTTACGTAATATTCTACAGTTTCAATAAAATAAAAATTTTATTTGATAAAATAATTATGTGAACGTAAATTTTATTTTAAAAAGATCAAGAAGAAAAGAGAAATAAATAAGCTTGTTATGCAAGTAATGTATGACTGGTTGCAGGGGAATAAAGCACCCACCACCAGGAAGACATGGTCGTCCGTCAGCGTGACGCCACGTGAACGCAATGGGAACAAAATGGTCCGAAATGGGGACAAAAAATAAATAAATAAAAAAAGAGGGAAAGGAGAGAGAGAGAGTTTCCGCGTAGACAGATAGAGACCGAGGGAGGGGAGAGGTAGGGGGAGAAAAGAGAAAAGAGAATGAGAGGAAAGAAAAGCTTTCCTTGGTTTCGTTTTCTTACATCTGAACGAATAATAAAAACGCTCGCTTTGACACCTAAGCTTAGGCAAATCTATCTTTCTTCCTATCTCTTTATATGTTTTTTCCTTTTTCTTTTTGAGGTTTCTTGAAGGGTTTTTTGTGTTTGATCTTCTTGAGGGTTCACACTTGTTGTTCACACCTTCTCCATATAAATCTCTGCTGGTATTCTCTCTCCATCTTTTCTTCTTTTCTTTTCTCTCTATTTTTTTTTATGGCTGTTTGAATGATAATCTCTTTGGTGGGTGCAAAAGGGAAGACTTGGAAATCCTGTTTGCTTTGTCTGATTTGCTAGTGGCAGTTGTTCATGGAAGGACGCCATCACCATCCCCATCCACCTCAGCAACAGACTATGGGTGTTAACGTCGATGTTGATAGATTTCCTCAATGGAGTATTCAGGAGACGAAGGAGTTCCTGATGATCAGAGCAGAGCTGGATCGGAGTTTCATGGAGACCAAGAGGAACAAGATGCTTTGGGAAGTTATCTCTACAAGGATGAGGGAAAAGGGTTATAATCGCAGCGCTGAACAGTGCAAGTGCAAGTGGAAAAACCTCGTTACTCGATATAAGGTAATCTAATATTCGAATTTTCTTTTAACCCTTTTTAGACGCAACGAATTACGTTTCCAGGAAGCTTGTTTCTATTTTCGTTTAGCTAAAATATGTATAATGAAAACCCTATTATCTATATATCACTGACATGGCAAGTGTTTATTTAATTGCCTGGTGATGTTCAGGGGTGTGAAACCATGGAAGCAGACGCCATGCGACAACAATTCCCATTTTACAATGAGTTGCAGGCCATATTCTCGTCAAGGATGCAAAGTATTCTATGGACAGATGAAGGAGGAGTGACCGGGTCGAAGAAGAAGGCGGTGCAGCTATCTTCAGATGAGGATGACGATATGGAGGAAAGCGAGTTAGATAAGGGTAGTGGCATTAGGAAGAAGAAAAAGGGGAAAACGGGTATTAGTGGGGGTGCAAGCGGAAGCAATAATATAAAGGAGATTTTAGGGGATTTCATGAGGCAACAGATGCAGATGGAAATGCAATGGAGAGAAGAGTTCGAGGCAAGGGAAAACGAAAGGCGGTTGAAAGAGATGGAGTGGAGACAGACCATGCAAGCATTGGAGAATGAAAGGATAATGATGGATAGAAGATGGAGAGAAAAGGAAGAGCAAAGAAGAGTGAGGGAAGAAGCTAGGGCTGAGAAGAGAGACGCTCTCATCACAGCACTATTAAACAAGCTCAGAAGAGAAGAACACATGTAGTAGTACTCCTCATCACGTCAGCTTCTGAATCAGGTCACTTGTTTATTTTTCTTGTTTTTTTGGAGAAGAGGAAGCTTTTCTGAGAGGTTTGTCCTGGAACTCTCATTCTGAGATCGGTGTTTATTTTTTTAGTTCTATGGATTTCCCTCCTCCTGTTTTGCCCGCCGAGGCTTTCTTTTGGCTAGTAAAAGAATATAGAGCTTCCGTTCTCCTTAGTTTTATATTGTTATTTTCTTCTTCAAGCCATCCTGTTATCATTGAGAGGTGACCATGAAGGCGCATTTCAAAAGCATCATGAATAAAATGCTCCAAGCTCTCTAGATATCTCGGTGGTAGTTAAAAGAAACCAACCTTCACAGCAAATGATCCACAAACGATAGTGTTCGAGATAATGGCTAAGGAAAGTAAATATTCTATGGAACATCAAATAGATTCATAGTGGACACTGTTGAAAATGGTCCATTCTTGCTAATTGCCTCTCAACTTCCCCAATGTTTCGTACCTTTCACTTACATATACATACACCAATCTCTTCATAAATGTCCCTGGTCTGCATGTCTACCAGTGCCACTCCAGCTTGTCTCGTGCTATCCCTTGACATTCATCAACCCATTTGTGGGAGCTTCCAATCCCCCAAATTTAAACCCCAAAGTTGTTAACAGCTAGCTTAGCTTTTTTACAATAACAATTTGGGTTTTTTGGTTCCAATATCGTCAGTATTTAATTTCTTACTTAACAAAATCGACCAGGACAGGCTGACCAAGAGTGATGGCTGTCAAAACATGTGCTTGACTTTCCAGGATGATTACATCCTCGTGTTTGTTTCTACATTCTTCTGATGAGGTAGGGTAAAACTAATGAGTTCAATGAGTGATAAAGAAGGTTACCATATGGGAGCCATACTCACAAAAATGATGCCCCTCCACGCAAAACTATAACAGGAAAACATGTCAAATTAGGGAGATTTAGATGAAAGGGTCCTATCTTGATAGAGAGTAGAGCTGAAATGAGTCTAGCGGATTTATAACATGTTTAAGCTCAGCTTCTTTGCTTTTGTTAATTTTTAGCACTAGTAATCATTTGATTTTTTGCTTCAAATCATAAATAAAAAAATCATATAATATACATTAATTATTATTTATTTATATGTTCATACTTAAGCCAGTCGTTATCTAATTTACTGATTGCATTTGTCTCATTGTAAGATGAGTTTGAGTGGCTTGCAATGCGAGTTTTCCTCGCTCATGTTTGTCACTGTGAGAATAATTCAAGACCAATTATTTTTTATTCTCCTATAAATTATTTGATGTGAACCTAAAATCAACTTTAAGCTTTACTCTATATATATGAATATGAATTAGGCATATTTCGTTGCATTCAATCAAGGTGTTTTAAGGCATGCATTCACTAGAATCAGACCAATACTCACTTAAGATTAAGGGGAAAAAAGCCTTAGAATATACATTAATGGACTTCCTTTCTAAAAGCTCTCTCATTTCACTTTATGAATTCGAAAGTTAATATTAAAATGATATGAGGGTCTTAGTATAATAATTAACTTTAAGATTTCACTTTTTCAAGTTGTTTAAGTATATTTTGTGTTAGTTGGTAAGAGCATGACAGCAAATGTATCAGTATGTGGGGTTGATTTCTAGGGTTATATTTGTAGCTGACATTCTGTGTCTAGCTAGCACCTTCAAACATGAAAAAAGAAAGAGAGAAAAGAAAACAAAATTCAATCCAAAAAAAGTAAGAAAATAAAATAGCATCATGGAGCATTATGAACAAGAATTTTCTACTGTATATTCTTTTTGTTTTTGTTGATGAAGACAGTGAATTATTGTTAGACCTTCATGATTTGTATTTTTCAACTAGTGTATCAATTCAGTGAAAGTAGTGGAAGGTAGCTAGCTTGTTAGAGCTGACTCAAGGTTCTATCATGTACCAAAAGACTGATATTCATGCTCAAAATGATGTTTTACAAAATGTACTAGAAATTATCTACAAAGGTTTGTCTCATAAAAAATAAGAATAATTTGTTTTCTTATACTTTGCTTGAGATAATGGTTCATTACATGTAAGTTGTCTAAATATAGACTTTTTGAGTATTGTTTCTTGTGACAATGACAAGTTAAGGACTCATAAACTGTTTACTTTTACCCCCTCGTTTACTTTATATGATTTGTGAGTGATCTCTCCTTAAAAGGCAAATCAAAAGTCTCGTATATATTTAAGTTTAAATATGTGAAGAATATGATCGCGAGCAAAGAAAACTACAGAATAAGAAGAAATTTAACTTTGCTTAGTTGATTATATCTGAAATTGATGTATGTTATACTAGTAGTACTTGTTTAAATGCAGCAGACATTGAAGAATTTCTACCATATGAAAAAGTGTGAAAGCAAGCAATGAGTCTTCATGTGGTTGGAATACAAATTCGTCTGCTTGGGTTTGCTTTTCACATCTCTCAGAAATCAGTCTTCATGTGATTACATTTGCAAGTGATGATTCAAGTAATTAATATCCTGCTGACTCTTAGATTTCGTGAGTTATGGCTTTTTGTCAAACATTCTTTGCAAAGGTTCAGCAGTAGCATTCATTGCTGCATCTTTGCAAATCCCCTTATGTATGAACACTAATGATTTTCCCCTTTATTGTCCCATGATCTTTTGCAACTGACCTGATATCATTTCATTCTTTTCCAGTTTACACTTTTACCTTATACCGTATTTATATATAAATAGTATCCTTAACAAGTACATCAATCAATTCATTTACAGCCTAAAACTGTTCAATCGAGATTTAAAAGATTCAGGATAAAATTTTTCGACCATTACCCATTACCCTCCTCGCCATTGACTCTATTTTTCTGTCTGCAAAAAACATGAACTGGTTCCATTTTTTTATGATTGCAAAGGAAACTATTTTCTCCACTATAGCTTTTTCATCATCACAGCCAGATATATACCTTGTTTAGGACAAGCAACGGAAAATAATTGTACTGCTTGTTTGACTATACATATCTCCTCCTTGATTTGATTTTCAAAATGGGATTTCACCCATATCATTGCTGGTTGTCATGTATTGGAGACCACCAAACTTAGAGAAAAATTTCACCGCGTTAATCCAGGCAACAGCTAGCTTGAGAGACATATCCTGAAACATGCAGACAACAAGGTGTCCAAATTTGCTGGACAGCTAACGTTATAACCGTGTTATTGTCTGGCAGGAAAGGCATGAGATGATAGTTATAAAATTCACCGACGTATATCTGTATAGTGTCTTGTGCCAGGATTTACCGGTGGAAAAACTTTGCGAATAGTAGCTGCCATTTCTCAATCAGGTTCAGATTGCCATTTCTACCAGATTCAGGCTTGTCAATTTGCCTGAGCAAATGCATAGGAAAAGTTCAGTCGATCCGAACCTATAATAAATATATACGTATATTTCAGGATTTAGTTATTACCAACTTCCGCTGGTTTTCCATACCCTGTTTGATTATTCTTGGAATGTTTTTATTTGCGTACGCTAGAAAGTCAATGCCAGCTAAATATATACGGACTGCGTTGTATTTTATTTACCATGTGAACCAAGAACCCACAATGCAACACTTTCTCTGACCAGACAAAATTTCAATTTGGAGATCACGGTTGCAGTAGAAAACAAATTCAATAAAGTATAAGCTTGGTTTAATTAATCAATTAGTCTTTAACTTTGACTCTTCCTCCCTCGTGTTCAATACTACTTCAAAGGAAACCAATAAAAAAAATTATATAAATTTTAATAATTAATAATTTATTTATTTATTTATTTATTAAAATACTAATCATAAATGTTAACATAATATGTCGACGTGATATAATAAACAATACTATAACATACTATTACGATATAACAAAATAACTATATAATATTTTCACCCGAAATGTTAATGTGCCTAATATAAAAAATGAGTAACAAAAATTAATTAATAGTTAAACATGAAATACATCAAAATCAAATTTTTTATGTTCAATAAATAACAATTAAGCTAAGCAACCCTTGACCTTGAAATTACTGGAATTGGCAGAATCATGGTGGCAATTAGCAACCATCACATCAAGGGTCACGGAAAATGATGTTTGGGGAGAAAGAAAGATTCTACACAAATCACAATTATTCAGTTCTAAGATACGACAACCGTTTCTCCCTTCGCCAAGTTGACAACCTTTTCAGCGTCTCTAATCCAGATACATGTCCACCATTATCCTCACACATTCTTTTTCTCTCTGTTTTTTTTTTCTTTTTTAAATCATTAATTGAAAAAGCATATTATTAAAGATTATCATGGATGTTATTGTCAAATTTCAATCGTTCACACCATATATATATATATATATATATTTTGGAGGTATATATTGTGCAATTCTGTCTATCAAAAAGTTTAATATAATAATTAATGGATGAAATTACATATATGTATATTTGTGAATTAAGTTATGAATAATTAACATTATCGGATAACGTGTGTGTATATATAGATTTTAATGAATTCAATTATATTTCATTTGTTTGAATTTTGACATTTCAACTCAAACTTTAAAAGATGTAATTAATGTGTAATTAATGTCTATCAAAATTATTTGCTTTTAATAGAAATCCTTTTATCATACCCTTTAAGAAAACAACAATCATTCTATGTTTACTTAAAAAATGAAAAAGAAAAAAAGTAATCACTTATTGCATGAGTCGGTGACCCTACAAATCCAAAGGAAATGTGTTGAGAGTGATTTCATGATTTATGCGGTGGCAATTTGGTGGGTCCAATCCAATGGGAATACATATAATTTGTGCCCTCATTTTTTTATTAATTATTTCATCATGCAATTCTGGGCTGATTCTGTGTAGGCAATTATATACATATAGATATTATCGAAAAGAAACAAAATTGGATGGAACTTGGGCTGACTTTTACGCCCTTTTCCCCTAATAGTACCAGAACTTGGTCAAATATTTGGACTATATCTTTGTTTCCATTTTATTGAATACCAATGGAGACTTTCACTGTCTATTTCTTTATTATCAACATTAATTGGAACTATATAGTAATATTTTGTTTGTTCAATTCTCAATTTGAATAGCATTATATAACTATATAGTAATTGAATTAATTAAGTCTAATGATCAAGTTGATTTCTGATGGAGGAAACTTCTCTACCTAAATTTTGAATACAATGTTTTAGTTGAGTTCAACACCACGAAAGCGCCAAAACAATTTACTTTGTATTATAACTTTATTAATTAATTACATTGTTAATTTTTTAAAATATAATTTTTTTTTAAAAAATACGTAATTTTATTATGAGTGTCAAAATTCAGATTGAAACTTTGAGATTTATAATACATTAAAATGAAAAAGATAAAAATAACGAAAAACCCCAAACATATCCCAGACCCAAAATTCATTTTATTGTATATTAAAACTAGGAATAATCTATTGTATCATGCTGACTGACCTGATCATTACTTGGTAAACCAAAGTCCCAAAAGCCTGAAAATTCAACTAAGAGCCATCAAATTTAAACGAGAGATTTCAACTTCTACCATTGTTCAAGCTCAAGAAAAACTCCTGAATTATTCTCCCTCTCCAGCTCTCAAGATACGGTCAATCTCTCCCAACTTTTTTCGTTTCAATTTCTTGGCATTGTGATCTAACCTTGGGGTTTCTTTTTCTCTGCAATTTTATATTTCTTTAACTCTTGTACGAGAAAAACCAGACATTTTTTGTTATTTCCTTGGGAGAATTTTATAGTTTTTAATATCTTCTTGGATTTAAGAATCACATCTTGGGGTTTTTTTATTAATTAATTAGAGTTGGATCCTCAATGTACATCAAGAATATACATATAAAAATAATAATACAAATATATTTTTAACATATAATTCTTGAATAAACATATTTACAGACATTATTCGATTCATTGACATATTCAATAAACATATTAGTTACTGACATATTGTTATGGAAATTGCCCAAGAAATAACAAAGATAAAACCTAAAGAAATTAAACAAACAGGAAAACACAAGAATTTACGTCGTTCGGCCTCTTGCCTACGTCCACAGAGTGAAACTATATTTATATTATTGAGCAATTAAAATACAATAAATTGACCTATATAACTCCTCAAACCAACCCAAGATCCCTTGCACATTCTTTCTCAATAAAATACTCACCCAAACCACACTCTAGCTCCAACTAGAGCAAAAGAACAAAGTGTCCTTTCTCTAAGACTCTCAAAGTACTATTTGCAATTCTAAAGCTTAGATATCTACTTTTATAGTATAAAAGTTCTCAGTAGAATGTAATTAGGACTTTATGTGGAATAAAAAGTTTAAAACTATACAACTACTTAATGTTGTACATAAACTAAAATTCTAATCAAATAAGATATAGAATTCTAGTCAACCTAAAACTCAACACATATATTCTTAAAGGATTATTCTAATGTTAGTTAAACTGATAATTTTACAAAAAAAATAAAAATATTTTTGGAGGCTACAAACAATGTCAGAGCTCTAAAATATGTACATCACCGTTAAAAGGATTATTCTCCAAAGAACTGCGCTTCAAAGATTTAAGACAATCACACCAGAAATAGCAATCAGGTGGATTGAATGACAGTATGATTAAAATGAAATTTAAGTAGGATACTTAAAAGAAAAATCAGTTGAATTTGAGGTGGTGTTTGAAAACTCAATTTGAATAGTTTATAGATGATAGAAAGCTCAATTTTAGTAATTTGTAGATGAAGACATGAAGTAGGAATGTCTTTTTTTTTTTTTATTTCTGTAAATTTTAAAGTTACTTTGCCGACTTGAAGCTTTTTGCTCTTCGCACTAAGTTTCTAGTTAATCAATTTTTAAAGTGAAAATAGAATATCTTAAAAATGTTTGGTTTCCCTTACCTCAACAAATAAAAGACAGCAATCTGCAACTGAAGGATGAATTGGCAAGAATAAAAAAAAACGATAAGTCATAAACCAAACTATAAACATATGCAAATGCACGAAAAGGAAGCTACTATTCTATGTCAGTACCAGAATAACAACGAGTAAAAATTAAAAATAATAATATCTCACCACATAATACAATTAAAAAAAACCCTACAGAGCATAAAAATAATAATATATATGTTATTAGCAGTAAATGAAACCTTGGGTGACAATTACCTTAACTAAAGGCCAACAATATCATTAATGAAATAGAGAATAAGTAAGCAAATATCAAAATGTACTGATAGATCATACACTAATTAAATAAGCTTTTGTCATTAGGATATGATTAGCATGAATCATAATTACTTTGATAGCTTAACAACTAATTATAACATACTATTGAATTAACTGCAAAAAGAAAACCATTCGCGCTAAAAAAAGAAGAAGAGACTAGCCTAATAGAAAAGAACAGTGGAAAGGAGAAAAAGATGAAAGGAATGTAGCAAGTAAGAGATGAGAGAGGGTGGAGAAATCTAGGAAAGGGAATTGAAAATAGTATTAAATAAAATCCCAGAAGAAGCAAGAAAAAATGAAAGAAACATAAAAGAAAAGAAGTAAAAAGCAACAAAAACAAACCTGACTGAATTGGATTCAAAAACTGTAAGAAACAAAGAAAAAAACCTACAAAAAAAAAACCCGAATCAAAATTGAGGAAAACAAACCTGCAAACCACACAAAGCAAGAAACCAAAGAAAAAAAATAAAGGGAGAAGGTTAAAAAAAAAAATTCTAGAATAGAGCAAATGTACTTGAATATTTAATTCAATTATTAATGTATGATTTTCTATTTAAAGAGTAAAATTTAAATTTTTATTTTTTTAAATTAAAAAAAATAAAAAAAATTATAAAATAAATAAATAAAAACAAAAACACAAAAATTGTCCCCTAACAAAATATTAAAAACCGAAAAGCACCTTAACAAAAAGAAAAGAAAAAAATATAAAAAATCCAAAAAGTCTTCCAAAATCTAGCAAAAGCCAAAGATGTCACCCAAAAAATCTCTTACCCTGTTGGAGGAAATCTAGTCAATCAAACCAAATCCAGACCCATGCACTCGACTTGCCCAAGACTCTCGAAACCTTCCCCAAACCCATAGAATTGGAAAGTCACGTGGACCTCAAGCAGCCAATCCATGTGGCGAGCAGTACAGAGCGTTCCAAAGCAACTCTCTTCCATCCCAGTTGAGTGCCACGTGTCATTTAATTGGAAGCACCAAATATCAACCAATTACTCTTAATTTGAAGTCACTTGTAATATATAGTATAAATTACGGACTTGGAAGTTGGACATCTGTTGTTTACATTTGACTTCAATAAATTTAAGTAAAACAGATTCATTAGGAGTGGTCCAAATTCGCATTTACTAATGAAGCAACTAAAAATGGTGAGGTGAGAGTTGTTTATTGGGGTAGATTTCTTTCTGGGATTTTATGGGTTTACTTGTTGATAAAGATTCTTTCAACCATGAACACTTCCTTGCAAATCTTTTTTTTTTTTTATCTTTTTGACGTTGATACTATAAAAAAAATGAATTTCGAGATAGAATTTTATATACTATTATGAACAAAAATTTCTAGGATTTATATGGGGCATTAGCTTTATTTAACTGTAATTTTCTGTTTGGTGAACAAGAAATTAAATATTGGAGAGAGAGTTTAATAGAAGTTGGATTAATAGTATCAGTCAACTGTATTCTATGATAATAAAGAAACGTACGGAGCCTAAGGTACCATGCCAAGTATGGAGACAATCAAGATGTAACACTCTCTGATCTTGATTAAACTAAAGTGAATCCTGCTTTCCTGTTTTTTGTTTATCACAATTACTTTTCTGTGTGTTGAGCTTAATAGTTAAAGTGAAGTTTCTATCATGAAATATTGAAGGAAAAGGGTGCATAAACTGAAGATGAGGTTTTTCTTATTTGATTTCTGCCACCATTCTCTGTTCAGCGTTGATCAGCTCAAAATTCTCTGCCCCTTTTGGAAAGTCGTGGAATATCACTTTATTTCTGTTGGCGATAGTGAGTATGAACAAGCGATTTTCATGTGTAGCAGGAAAGTTTCGTCTCCATCAGCTTCCACTTCAAGATCACAGCAAACTACCATGACCCACAACAAGGATTTTTTAACTACCCCACAGAGATGTGAGGAGGAAGTCAAAAGGGGAGTGAGGCGAAACACACAAAGCCATGTACCATAGAAAGCCAAGAAGACAAACAGAAACAAGTGATTATATAGTCATTGAATTGACTTTGGTTCTGCAAAATGAGAGAGTAGTAATAAAAATCCTGATGAGTAGGGTTAGAGTTCCCTAGGTGCAGTCGACCTCCCATGATAAAGTAGAATGAGAGTTTCACTAGGATTATAAATTCATTATACAAAGATAAAACCTAAATTCGACAATGATTAAGATTAGGGATTCACGGTACAGTTAGGTTTTTATTTTCCAAAACATTAAAAGTCTTATCTATTGGAGAGAAGGAGATCTCAGTGCATAAGAAGCAGATATGTTTTCATATTCTATGACGAATTCTAGATTAAATATAAATTAATTATACATAAATTTAATAGAAATTGTATATACTATTATGAATAAAAATTTTCTTAGAGGTATATGATAATTGTAATTTTTTGTTTGGTAAACAAGAAATTAAATACAGGAGAGAAGAATTTATTCGAAGCTAGTCTAAGGGAATAAAAAAACAGTATTGAGTAGCTAGAAGTGCTTATATGATAATTTGTTTCCTTTGATCTTTGCTCGGTTACCATAGGAACCAAGCCAATTGTACAAAAAGTAAAGATGTAACCGTCTCTGAACTTGTTAATCATTGCACAAAAAGTAAAAATGTAACCGTCTTTGAACTTGTTAATCCTTTCTTCTATAGTTGTGTTTATCGTTATTCCTTTTCTGTATGGTGAGCTCATATATGGCAGAAAGACAGTGAGTCTTGATCACCAAATTGAAGATGAGCAACATGAACAAGGAGATTCTCAATGAGGAAGGGGCAAATCCTGTTGGTGATTCTAATGAAGAAGGCCATGACGTATGGTTGTGTTTATCGTAATTCCTTTTCTGTGTGCTGGTCTCAGATACCGCAGAAAGAAAGTGCGTCTTGATCACCAAGTTAAGGATGAGCAACAAGAACAAGGAGATTCTCAACGAGGAAGGAGCTAACTCTCCCGGTGATTCTAATAAAGAAGGCCATGGCGTAAAATTGAATGTGAACTTGGTAAAACTCGGGACAGATTCATTAAGAAGATATTGCAAGTTCTACAATATTGACAACATGGATTCTGATTCATCAAGGAACAAATGCTCAATGCTCAGTACTGTGCAGCAGCATTTTGCCTCACAACCACCATTGGATGAGCAACTGGTGATTCCTAACTTCGTTGAAGCAGCGAGGAGGCTGCACAAGGATGGAAAGCCTAAAGACTGAGTAATTCATCATGCAATTGCTTGACTGATTCTGTTTAGGCATTTAAATATAATATTGATGGATTTTGATGGTTGATTGATGATCTGGCTGCTGCTGGATATCTTTTGCTTTTCTATGGTGCTGAAATTTCTAAGGATCGGAATGATGCAGGTCCTTTTCTCTTTTTGCCTATCTAAATAGTTGTATAGTGCAGCATCTCTTTACTAATTTTGTGTGATAGTTGTTCTGCTGTGGGATGTTTCTTGCTCTGTTTCTTGAAAATGTACAGGGGAGTTGTAGGAATTACTGGGTATTGGACCGGGGAGGTTATGCTGCCCTTCAATATATATATGTATTTTGTTTTTCCACAGGTTTGTAATGAAATGAAATTTTTATTGCCTTTCAATATATATATATATAAACAAAATTGGAAGGAACTTGGGCTGACTTTTACACCTTTTTTCTATAATTATCTATGAGTTGGTCAAATATTTGGACTATGTCCATTTTATTAAATATCATGGGAGACTTTCACTTTCTATTTCTTTATCAACATTAGTTAGATCTATATAGTAATATTTTTTTTGTTCAATTCTCAATTTGAATTCCAATATATGACTATATAGTATTTGAATTAATTAAGTTTAAGTCAAGTTGATTTTTGAATGACCAAACTTCTGTACCTAAACGTGTATACAATATTTTAGTCGAGTTTCACACCATGAAAGCAACTAATTTTTTTAAAAAATCAAATCACCGAAACAAATTAGTTTATATTGTAACATTATTAATTACATTGCTAACTTTTTATAAAAATAAATTAATGTCGCAATCTAGAATCTAGTATTAAATAATTGATGGATAATTTTGGTGAACTTTGAGTCTAACCATGCTGAAGTTATGGCTATTAAAACTGCTTTACCTTATTATGTTTCTTCTTCATGAATTGAAATCTCTGGTTTTAGAATCGAATTCTTCTGTTGCATTATCATAGATTTCTAAACTGGATGACAGACCATGAGTCTTGAGGAAGATATTTACTGAAATTGACAGGTTGCAAAGGGCGATTGGAGGGGTTACTTGCATCACCGCGTCCTCACCATCGCCGCAGGCTTTCATCTTCAACCAGTCGACAGTCGTTCATCCTCATTCCAGCTCAATCAACTGTGGCATTCCACTTTTAATAAACTTCCACCCTCCAAGGCCCTTCATGGTGGTTAGCCATGTTTCTAGACAGGAAACCTACGCATTAAGTGTTGAGGAATTTATGCGCCTGAAGATTGTAGTTTGTATATGTGAGAACAAAAGTAGACATTTTAATTTTAGATCCTAATGTTGGGATAAGGTAGATTTTCTTCTGACATTCAAAAACCACATTTTCCATCAAAATGATGATTGTTTTCTTGATGAAGTATCTAAAGACCATATGCGACCATGTTCTGATCATAACAAAGTATAGAGGAACTTGATCTAGGCAAATCTTTGGTAATGGGGTTCAAGTTCGGTTTTTAGGTTCCGAATCGAACTAATGTAAGCAATTTGATGTTCCTTTTTTGGTTACTAAGATTAGATCGATTGGATTTTAATTTTTTTAAAAAGGAATTTGATTTTGAAATTTTGAGATTTTTAAAACCGATTTTACCGAATAATTGATTGCTCAACTTTATTTGTGATTGTTCAATTTCCAAATTCCAAACTCAAA
>NW_018397263.1:528041-530046 GCF_002168275.2 Theobroma umbraticum | reverse complement strand
AAAACTCTCCCAACTTAATGTGATGTAAGCCTTGGGTTTTTTCTCTGCATTTCTATCTTTCGTTTCAATTTCTTGCATTTCTATTTCTTGAGAATGTGATGTAATGCTTGGGTTTTTTCTCTGCATTAGTTGCTTTCTTTGATTTTGCTTTAAAGGGTTTTGACTTTTGAACAAGATAGTACAAGAAAAACTTGACTTTTGAAGAAGATAGTACAAGAAAAACTAAGTATTATGTTATTTTCTTGAAAAAAATTTATAAATTTTAATACATTTTTGGTTTAATAATTGCATCTTGGAGCTTTTTCTTATCCCTGGTTTGGTTTGCAAGAAACTTGGAATATTTAACAAGAGAATGTTTGAAGGATTTATGTCAATTTTTCCATTGTTGTAACAAAACCATGACATAAGCTAAAATTCTCTAACCCTCCTAGAAAGTCATGGGATATCACTTTATTTCTCTTGAAAGTTAGTGGATTTACCAAATAATTTGCTCAACCTGCCCGAGTACGAGCAAACAATTTTTTTGTCCAGCAGAGAAAGTCTCCTTTCCTTTAACATCCACTTCAAGATCACAGCAAACTGCCATAACGTAAAACAGACAAAACAAAAAGAAAAAAAATTTTAAACCCAACTCAGATCAAGAGTTTTTTTCTTCCTTTTTGGAACTTGTATCAAGGAAATAAAAAAAATAGAAAAGATTTTTTTAACTACCCAACAGATACAGATATAGAGTTTGGCATGGATTAGAGAATCATAGATAAAGTCCAACACCTATGATGAGTTGAATAAGAGTTTCACTAGGATTAGGAATTCATTGTATAGTTTATTATATAAAGGTAAAACTTAAATTCCCTGATTAGGGATTCAGTAAAGTCAAGTATTCTTTCTTTTGAAACATAAAAAATTTCACTTATTGGAGAGGAAAAAGAAAATCTCAGTGCCTTATCAGTCAATCTAGTATTATGAATAAAGAACCAGGCACGTTTTTATATTTTAAATTTAGTTAGTACATTTTTATGATGATGTTCTATCAAATTATGAATAAACAAATTAGTTAGTATGTTTGTATTATGATTTTGTGTCAAATTATGAATAAAAAAATTAGAAAGTGTTTTTATATTCTAAATCTACTTAGTATGGTTTTAAGATGATTTGTGTCAAATTATGAATAAAGAATCTGATACGTTTTTATATTTTAAATCTAGTTTGTATGTTTTTATGATGATTTGTATCAAATTATGAATAAAGAATCAAGTACGTTTTTATATTCCAAATCTAATTAATACGTTTCTATTATGATGGTTTTCTTTTGATCTTGTGCTTGGTAACTCTCTCAGGTGAATCGTTTGCAATTTTTTTTTTCTAAATTATGTGTAGAGTTCAGTGAAATTTTCTACCATTAAAAATTTTGCAGAAAGAATTAAATTGAAGATGAGTGACAAGAACAAGGAAATCCGGGCAAATTTCCATGCAGATGTGAACATGAACTTGGCAAAGCTCTGGATAGATTCGTATGGAAGATATTGCAAGCTCTACAAGATTGACAACATTGATTCCGATTCATCAAGGGAACAAGTGCTCAACGTTGTGCAGCAGCATTTTGTCTCACAGTCACTGTTGAATGAGTCATTGTTGATTCCTGATTTCACAGATGTGATCAGGAGACTGCACATGAATAAAAAGGAAAAATAAAGACTGTTGAGCATCGAGTGGAAATTATCAGATTAAACCCTGTAATTGCAATTATATCATTTTTTTTACTGAATTAATTTCAAGAGGCATCATCCAAGAGCATGCGTTTCTCTGAAATCGTTATTGCATCCAACTTTTTCTTCTGGCAACACTCATTTTCACTCAGAACTTCTTGAATCCATTTATTTAATTAGATATAGAATACTTTCAAATAATTAATAATTAGATATGGGCCATTTACTGGCTAATTAATAATTAGAAGAAGCAGACTCACTGGCTAAGGAAGGCGTTCTAAGAGTTGTTCTGGGTCATT
>NW_018397263.1:470705-528031 GCF_002168275.2 Theobroma umbraticum | reverse complement strand
GAATCATCCATTTGTGTTGATGATTCTTTTTTTGGTTCATTGCCTGTTGTCCTCTCTTGGCTGATAGAATTTGCTAAGTACAGGGTAAAGGTTTCATGTATTGATCAAATGTATAGTTTTTTCGTTTGCTGGTATGCGTTGCTTTGCTGCAGCTTTATTTTTGTATGGGATGCGACTTCATTGCTCTGTACAGGGATATACTTATCCCCTTCTTTTGATATAGCAATATACTCAATTTCTTACCCTCTAAAAAAAATAATAATAATTAGATATATATAATACTTTCAAAGAGCTCTAAATTGAATTGCCATGCTCGACAAAGATTAGCTAACTCAATTTTTAACCAAATTAAATGGTAAAGTCTTGAATTTATCAATTTTGTTTAGTCTTGATTTTATAGAGTTTAGGTGATCAAGATGGACCATTTTAATGGTAAAATGTAGGAACGTGGATGTGTATTTGTACTAGTATTCTTGACTTTTGTATTAGGGCCTGTTAAAGCAGCGAATTTTGTGAAGTAGGTAGGAAGACTTAGAGCAATTGTAAGTGCTCAGATATCAATTTTGCCCAGACCAGATTCAAGAGACTTAGAATAGTACATTGATTCATAAGGTCAATAAACATGTTCGAAGAAAGAAGGAAATTTGATGGTAGAAATCAAATAGCAAAATAGCCTCTGAAGAATTCTAGGTTCTCTTCATTTTTTCTTATCCTTGTGCCGAGTCCTGATCGCATCAACGAATTCAGGAATCACTTGTTGCTCATGCAATGGTGTCTGTGAGGCAAAATGCTGCTGCACAGCATTGAGCATTTGTTCCCTTGATGAATTAGAATCCATGTTGTCAATATTGTAGAGCTTGCAATATCTTCTCAACGAATCTGTCCCGAGTCTTGCCAAATTCACATTCAATTTCGCACCATGGCCACCGGTATTCCTGTTGCTCATCTTCAGTTGGTCAACACACGCCTTTCTTTCTGCAATAAAGACATCCCAACCATTAATAAAGACAACCCAACCAACTGTATTCACGAGAGAGAGAGAGAGAGAGTGTGTTGCATATCTACCTTCTGTAGAATTGATTTGGTTCCTATGGTACCCGAGCGAAGATCAAAGGTAACAATATCATCATACAAACACTTCTAACCAGTCAATACTTTTCTTTATTCCCCTCTAATCAATTCCTCTCTCCTATATTTTATTTCTTGCTTACCAAACAGAAAATTACAATTAAATAAAACCAATGTACCATACATACTAGATCGCTGATCTATGATTTACCTGTAATCTATGATTTGATAAGAGAAACAATACTAACTATTGGGATTCAAGATACACTAAGTTTTTCCAATCCCTAATAGTAGAATTTAGGTTTTGCCTTTAGATACCTAATCCCTAGTGAAACTCTAATTCCACTCATCATAGGAGATAAGACTTTATCTATGAAGCCCTAATCTTACTCATCAGAATTTAGACTTGACCTTTACATAGTGAAACTCTAATTCATATGAATCCATCTGTGAGGAAGAGTCCTCTCTCCAAAGGACTTTCTCATTATTTGAAATCAATTTTTTAAGAAACCGGTTGAATGAGTTTATTGGTGTTAATATTGGCTTTTGATCCACGACTACAATTCCATCTTATAAATCAGAAGGTCATTATTTACTGACCTTACAATAAAGTCAAATATCATGACCATATTGTAGAATGGGCCATCTTTGTGTCCATTTTCTTCTCTATTTCTTTATCAACATTAATTATATATAGAAAATTTTCATAAATTATATAAAATTTTTATAATTTCATAGAATAATTAGATATATCTATGCATTTAATTACATGTGTTTATATATTTTTATGCATGCATTTCGAGAATCTAAAGTTTTTATAGATTCTCTAGTAAAATTTGATGTTGAAATGTTAAAAATGTTTTATGCTTGGTTGTAAATTATAAGTTATAATTTTTTAATGTTAACACAATATAAAAAGTAAATATACTTATATTAAAAGTACATAATAGATATATAATTATACAATTATACATAATATTTTATAATATAATACATTACTATATAGTTATACATAATAATTATAATCTATTAATATGTAGGTTATCTAATATTCATATATTAATATTAACATATAACTATTTAAAATATATAATCTGTAACTACATATTTCATCATCTTAATACATAAGCACATTATGTATGTTATATATTTTAAAATGAAAATTCCTATTATACCAGTGTAATTGATTGCTGTATTATTATATTAACTATAAAACTTTGCAATATATATATATATATATATATATAATAGTAGTTATATTCCTTGTAATATGATTTATATTTATTAATTTACAAGAAAGGAAGTTGATTAAGATTATGTTGAAGGTAAGGAAGACAAATGTTTGAAACTCATTACTTACAAAATTTTGTAACATTATATATAATATTTTAATATTAATATAATCAAGTTCGAATTTAGAGTATTTTAAAGGTAATACTCCAAACTCATCCGAACTTGAATCAAGAATTAAAAATCCTATCCAAACGTATCTCAAAACTGATTATAAGTTATCCAAACTTTATGTTATTGAATTGGATATATACTCGTGAATACTCAAATAATAACTATCCATTTACATCCTATATTTACCATCAAATAACAACTATCCATTTACATCCTCATATTTACCATCCCGTTTGAAACTTCCAGAAATAGCAGCAAGGATCAAGGGTGTTCTCTTTGGCACGGTGAGCCTATCAGATCCAATTACTATGCATTTGAACGTAGACAAATAAGCCGATAACAAACATTGGATCACATTTTCATTACGAGATCTGATATATCTAAAGGATTGAGTGCTCTTTACATATTTATTGCATGCTTTCAAGGTCAGGGTCCAGATTACATAGCGAAAGCATATCCCCAAGCATAATGAAGAACTCTGTCCATTAGGTTAAGAAGTATTTCCTTGCGTGAATTTCAAGTCACACAACAGATTCGCTTTTGAGCATTACTTTTCTCCAAATCCGGCATTGTCAAGCCAAATCTTATAGTTTTTGACCCAATAACCTAAACGAGTAACCGAATCCCATTACTACACTGCCTTCAAACTCTTCCTTCAGCCCATCATGTTTTTAACATTATGGTCATTCATTGTCAACCCCAAACCTAATCATGATATTAATGTCTATACGATTGTCCAATTTCTAGAACAAAAGGCAGTCATAGAAATTGATTAATATTCACAAGGAATGTTGATATTTAAAAAAGGAAAATAATGATGAAATTAAGGAAAATCACTTATAAAGTACAAAACATTGGCACTACAAAGCATCTAATTCATAACATTTGACTTCAGCAAGATGATACTCAAACTGATCCATAAAGAAAATAATAACAGTTATGAAAATATTAGAATTCAATTGCCTAGTGCCCACTAATTAGTAAAACAAATGGCCCCCATATATACATATAACTACTCTCAAATCTCACAGGCATAATGATATACTTGCTACTCAGAGCATGTTTTCCCAATTTAATAACAAATTGACATTCAAAAAAGATAACACTTTCAGGACTATGAATCAAGAGGCACTGCCAAGTTGCATGACTGTAAAAAGAGGGAATTTAACAATAACTCCAGCATGTGTTCTTCCCAGATAGATAATCGAAATTTATTCTCTAATAAAAGCAAATATTGATATATTTTTATCATAGGCAATTTTAGATAAGCAATTATGTCTACCATTGCTAATGTAGTAAATAGTTTTAATACTTATTTCTTACTCCACTCATTAAAGAAAAACTTATTGACTGATTTTTAATTAAAATAATTTTTAAAATTTTTCAAATGTATTACCGATGTTAGGATCATTCAGGATTCATCAATTCACCACAAGAGAGTAAGCAACCAAAACATTTTTATCAGAATGAAATCAATGAAAGGAAAAATCAAGCACTGCCATTTGCAGAATGAACTAAGTTCTGATTATTCTACCGAGTTTTATCTCACGGTAGGGATGAAAATTTCAAGACTATTGATGGAAGAAAGGCTGAGCTGCTCTTCTAATATAGGAGCTAGCTTCTGAAACGGCACAGATATGTCCAATCTACTCATTCATAGGGATTAGGTGGCCAGGCAACTCCACCATTGAGATCGGTAGACATGGTCAGCTCCTGCCATGGAAATCTCCAGTAAGCCTGCGAGCGATGTAATATGTGAGTCTAGAAGTACTAGCTGTAGTGGTATTGGTAGCCATGTTCTGCTCCTGCCCTGGAAATCTCCTGTTCAACTCGCCATGTTCAGAGGTCCCTTCATTCCTATCTTGACTACTATTTTGACCTGTGTTTGCGTTGTTGGCTGTGGGAGGGATCGACGAACAACTCTTCGAAGCAGAAATCAGTGCCTGAATGATTTTGGGAGGAGAGCCGGCAGAATGAGCACAGGTAAAGGCTGTCGCTCCGTCTGAGGAAGAAGGTTTATCCACGTCAACTTGACCAGATTGAAGGATATAGTTTAACACATTGAAACTCCCAGACAAGGCAGCAAGCATCAAAGGTGTTCTCTTTAATTCGGTGCGTCTGTCAGATCCAATTTGCCTGCACCCACAAGTGATCTCCTCATCAATTTTACATCCTTCGTTCTCCACAATGTATATGAACGTAGACAAATCATCCGATAACAAACATCTTATCAATAGCTCATCAGGAGAACTGAAAAAACTAAAGGGTTGAGTCCTGATCTCCATGGTGAAACTGACAGGTCAAAGAATTTATGTGAACGGTGAACCCAAGATCTCTTGTACATCACTCTCTCTGAATAGCCTTTAAGAACACTCAAGACAGAGTTACAAGGTGTTCTCTTTAGACTCCCAAAGACTCACCTTTGGAATGAAATTAAGACTCCATTTGAGACAAGAAGTTTAAAATCATATAACTACTTAATGTTATTACACAAATAAGAATCTTACTCAATATAAAACTCAACACTAACATCATACCTGAGACAAAGATGAATTTTCTCTAACATGAGGTGAATTGTTATGTTTCAGATCTACCCATGTTAATACCAGACCTCCTTGGTCTGTGCAATATGTTTTAACAAGCTGATCATTTAAGATCAGATATGCAATAAATTACTTGATAATTATGAAAAAAAAAAAACCACATGCGTGATGGAGCATCTTTTAGTTTCATGGATTTTTGTCATTTTGGGTATAGAGTATCTACTAATTACTAACATAGCATATTATTTATGTTATTATGTTTTCGAAGAATAAAGGGATTTGTATTCGACAACGAGAGAGATTTGGGAGGAATCCTAGAGGAAGGGAGGGGCAATATCAAGACTTTTTTTATTTTTTGAAGCTAAATATTTATTAAGGAAAATTAGATATTTATCCCAAAAAACAAAATTAAAATGAAAGGAAAAAATAGAAGTGTGAGGTCATATATGACAAAGTGTACAGAGGCCGGAGGCAATTTTTTTAAAAGTTTTTTTTAATTATTTTAATTATCATTTTCATTTGTTCCTTCCCTCCTAAATTGTTATTCACTTTATTGGCCCCAAAAGTTTGATATTTATCAATTTTTTTTGAGTTGTTTCAAAATTTTGTAAGCTACCGACAAATTAATAGAAATTAGATTTGAAACAAAATAAATAAATAAATCAAAATAAATTATTTTTTTCGAGTACAAAGTGAAGGATAAAAATAAACTTTATTATTATTATGATTATTTTCTTTTTACAGATCAATATATACAAAATAAAATACAAATAATTCTTAGTGTTTTCCTGTCAAATATGGGTTTATAATCTGCACTTACTTAGAAAATTTATAAATAAATTTTAAAAATAAATATCAAAATTTTTTTGTTTGAACTAACCAATGCCAATTCAAGAACCCAACTTAAAATGGGTACGGCTGTACTGGGTCAGTCCAAAACCAGTTAAAGAGTTAGGTCTTGTTTGGGCTTGGGTCATTGTTAATAATTTGGTGCTGACTAGTCATTATGCAGCCCAGATGTCTCTCTTCTTATTTCTAATAAGAAATAAGTACTTTGAAGTGCGGAAGGATTAATCCTCTGCATTGCTTTCCATCAATTATAAAATGATTGATTAAACAGTAAAAAATTTGATTAAATAGTAAAAATGATTGGTTATAAGATTTTTTACTTAAACTTATAATATAAGTTAAGTGTTTCCAAGTGGTGAAGTAAGGAGATATAGTTTGTAAAACAAATTAGTTTACATAACTAATTTTCCTATATCGGTTTTTTTTTTTTGTTTCCCTTCCTTTTACTGTTGCCATTATCAAAGCTCTATTCCAAGACTGACACAATTAACTTTGTTATTCCTTTTACTCCATTTTACATCACATTTTCAACTCATTTCATTTATCTATGTCTTTTATTTATATTGATTTTTCATATAACTCTGACAAGTGAAAAAAAATGCACCGTTTTCTATTTCATTTATAACTAATAATGCTGTCCTTGAACTTATTTATTTTGATATATGAGGTTATTCATTAATTTCTTCCTTTGATGATCTACCAATTATTTATTGTTTCTTGAACATTACACAAGATATAAATGAGTATTTTTAATCAGACGAAAATTTAAAATTTTCATTATTTTTCCAAATTTAAATCTATAATTGAGAAATATTTCCAACATCTTATTATTTCAACGAATTTTTTCATCTTCAAGTCCACTTTTTAAAAATATAATATTTTTCTCCATTGTATTTCACCGCTCACATATTCAACATTGATTAAGCTGGCAACAAAGATAATCGCATATCCACAAATTCATATATTCTACCATTTTATTGCACCTTCTTAATCAGAAATTGAATACTATGTTGTCACTTCCACCATGGCTGAAATATACTGGGTTCAATCTCCTCGTAAACTCTCAATTTTGCAATCTCAACAATGTATCGCGACAATGTTGATACTACATATTTACGCCAACCCTGTCTTCCAGTCCCGCATGAGACATTGAAATTGATTTTCACTTTGTTTGGGACAAGCTTCAACGTCAACAGATTGGGATCTCTCATGTTGCCTCTACTTATCAACTTTCGAAATGAGAAAGATTATATCTGATTTTACATAGACTCCAAATGAATTTCAAAGAAATAAAAAGATTCCAAATACTGAATCAAGAGAGGAGGAACTCGACCAGAGCCTATCAGACTCTTCTCAATGTCTCTGCCATTTTCTCTACTACAAAAACAACAGAGAGCACTCTGTTTTTCTGAAAATCCAAGGTCAAGAATCCAATATTTCTTCTCTCTCAAGATACGGTCATCTTATCCCATTCTTTCATTTCAATTTCTTGAATTGAAATGTAATCTGAAGCCTTGGCTTTTTCTTTGTACTTCCACTTCCTTAGATTTTTCCTTGCGTACTTGCCCTAAACCGCAATATTCTTTTTTCCATTGTTTGTTAAGCCTTTTGTATGCAAAGACTCAAATAATTTCCGCCATGGTAGGTTGTGGCTTTCATTGGTTTGGAAACTTTTGTTTCAAACTATTAAATTTCTATCCTGTTTCACTTCTTTGTACAAGTTTGAGGAAGACAGTAATTCTGGGGTCGAGACAGTTCTTGATTCAATGTTTCGACCTGAAGTATTCTTCTTCTTCATTTTCTTTTCTTTTTTTGTTCTTAATCTGTTGCAGGTCCTGAAAGATTTCATTATTGTACATCTAAAGAAGCAAGATAATGATGATACTACAAAAACTTGATGGAAACCTAGAAATGGAGTTATGGTTTTATGAAAAAAAGGCTTGCTAACTTTATTTGACAGGTTGAAGTTAAATCTTTCTTCCAGATATAGCTAAAAGAGGCTTCCTCGTGATCTGAAGACAAGTACTGCATAACTCGGGAGTTGGGGGGGGAGAGATAATAAGTTAGGATACTAGGCAACTCAGTTTCACCATGGCGCAAGCTGCAAACATTCCTCAATGAGATTTGGCTGCATCATGTATCTTGGATGATCTGACGAATTTCAGACGCATGGTGGAGAATGAAGGATAAAAACTTGATGAGGATATATCGCTTGGTTCTTTTCTCTAATTGGGTCTAACAGGGTTTTAACGAGGACACCTTTTAAGATTGCTGCAATGTATATAAGTCCAAAAGTGGTGCAATACATACTACGATATGGTCGCGTCAATGCTGATAAACCTTCTCCTGAAATTATTGGGATGCTGCTTAGTGCTTCGAGGAACCAAGAACCAACCAAACAACCTGGATCATATTTATGATGTTTACATACAAGATAGAACTTCGCAAAAAAGGGTGTCAGGTCGAGAATGCCCTTAACTGCATCCAGCGGAGAAGGATGGAAGAAGGGACTTAAGGAAGCACTATTACTTTGCTTGTTCCTGCAAGTATAACTATGCAGTGGAGAGTGGAGGTTGCTAGAGGAGATCAATGCCCGTTTGCACATAGAAACTGGGAGACATGGTACCACCCTTCTGTATATTGGACGACCCTAGGTTGCATCGAAGGACCTTCATGCAAACGACAATTCTGCTACTACGCTCACAATGCAGAAGAAGGCCGCAGCCCTGATCCCTATGCTCAGATGGAGGAAGAAAACGTAAATTTCGGTCCAGATCTTCTGCAACTCATATTGATGCAAACAACATGACTGTGGTACTAAAACAAGAGGGGCAGGAACTCGACTAGGAGCCTGTCAGATTCTCGCTCCAATCTCTGCCATTTTCTGTGCAACTAAAACAACAGAGAGCTCTCAGTTTTTGGAAAACCCGAGCTTGAGAATCCAATATTTCTTCTCTCTCTCCATTTTTTGGTCCTAGATGAACTGCTTCATAACGAGCGGTGTTACTTTTTCTTCAATCATCTGTTGTGATACCACTGTCTTCAGGAAATCAGTAAAACTTCTTGACTTTTTACAACCAATCTGAAGTTTCAGGAATCAGGGGCAACCCGTGTGTGCTCCACTTTTAGATTTTGCACTGGGTAAAAACCAACCACTTTCTTCTAAAGAAACGAGGGCCTTTCCTTTGCCTTTCTCACAATGTACTATCAGTTTTGGCTTCATGCTTTATAATTCCCCGTGAGGTTATAAGCATACATGTCCTTCCCCATCAGTTTGGTTCCACACAAAATAGTGAATCAGTCAAAGATGAGTACACAAGGAAGCGCCTTGGGAAAAGAAACTTTGCTGAAATTAGGACCCCAATGCACAATCTGGAGGTCAATGGGAATGGTTTGATCCCTGAGTGGTCCATTATCTATGGCCTCATATTAGGGATTTGTATTTCAAAATATGCAGAATCGATCACTTGGCAGCATCAAATTAAGACCCCAGGAAATTTTAGACATAAAAAAACAGCGCGCAAATCAATGTGGAAAATGTACATTCTGCCTAAAGCTGCAACATGAAACCCACACGTAACAGAGAGGAAACATTTTTTGACCAAAAGGAATCTATTACTAATTTATTACCCACATGTTAACTGAACATGGATCACATTATTCCTACACATCCGTACGCCACGTGACACTAGATCCTTGCTGCTATCTGCTTGCAGAGACAACTGGTCCTGTAATCAAAGTCGGCGGACTCCTTTCACACGGATTTCCCCCTTCACATGTTATTCTCAAGGTTTACCAGTTAAGAGATTTTGCATGGAACAACTCTGCTTTACAAGCCAGTGATTTGCATGTGAAATCCCACAAGTTCATCTGCTACCTGGTGCATCATGAGATCAAGTAATTGCTCCCCAAACTCCGCACAGATCTCCTCAAAGTCCTCAAACGTGAAAACTTTCTTGGGTTCTATCCAATTTGAGAATTTTATATCTTCTTCTGTCAACTTGCAAGGCTTTCCCACCAACTCCATGTAATACTCAGTCTCCTCGATACCCGTTAACTCGAAATTCTTCTTAGTATATTCCTGCTTTCCAAGACCTTCAGTGATTGAAATGCGAGCACTAAAATCCATAGCGGGGGAGTCATGTTTTTCTGACTTTGATGACCATTTCTTCTCTGACTTCAGTTCCAAGGACCTTAACTCTGCTGTGAGGAAAATGTTTAGAATAATCACGTTAGATGGCAAGGACAGCAACAATTTTGCAGTATTCACAGAAGCTGAAATGGCTTAGAAGTTTAGAAACACAAACCTGAAATGCTATTTTCTTGGTGGGCAGTAAAATCATTTACATTGAGGACAGAAACAGGGCTTGAACCCTCTGAATTATTCTCAGAGTACTCAACTTTCTTCAGTTCACGTTGATTCTTTTTCTTTCTTGTCAGACCAGATGCTTCCTTTTGATTTACCATCTCCAAAGGACGTTTTGCCTTTGAGTTTGCACCGCGATTAATCTGAACATCCTTGGCTCCACTAATGCAGCTACCAGCCTTCAAAGAATGTTTACCAGAGACTCTCCTCGGCTCATTCTTTAGCTTAGCTATCTTCTTGTTTTTCTCTTGATTCTCCTTCTTACAAGCTACTTTCTCTCTCACATTCTCCTTTTGCTTATCATGCTTACTACTTGATCCATCTCCTTTCTCAGATTTCCTCGGCTTAAACCCTGCTTCATTTCTGTTATCCGCACTATCCAAGTACACAACCAAGAATTCATGATTATGATTATGCTGCAAAAGTTGCGGACCTTGCGGTACCTCACGAAACGACGCTGATGTTTTCACACGGCGGTGCTTGGCATTTGTCAAATCAAACTCCAGCATATAATCCATGAAATTGACTGACCTGCTCCGTGTAACCGGGCCTGGACTTTGACCTTTCTGAACCCAGTCTTTTTCTGGCAATGAGTCTAGCCCCATTAGCCTCGCCACAATTCCAGGACCACTTTCAGAAGTTTGGACTTGAACCTTAGCCTGATCACCAACAAACCCGTTTGTATTTGACTCTTTAATGTCCTCCGATGGATGTGTCTGAGGACTCCCTGAACAAAGAAGCCGGCGGAAAACGGCCGAAAAACACCCAGAACTAGGACTTTGTGTGTTGCTCATGGTTCCAACGGGGAGAAAAAAAAAACAGAAGCAAAAGAATGTAGTGAGAGAGACTAGCTTGGTTGTAGATAGTGAGATGATTCTTGCTAGGGACAAGGTTCAAAAACTAGTCAGCAAAAACAACCAACCCTGCGAAAGAAACCAAGAGGGGCGGGCTTTGAGTTCAAGTTTTTGTATTGATTTCACAGGATTAGGAAGGAGGTCGGTCCATGCATCATAGGGAGCTGGCTTTTGGTTTTCCAATTCGCACCGCAAAACAAGGAAAATGCTAAGACCTAGGCGCAATTAAGTCGCGTGTAGAGTGTACGATAAAGTGCATTGAGACAAAATTTGTATGCAGTCATCTGCCTTAACTCAGTCTTGTCAGAGTATATTTATTGATTCACGTTAGGCTACGCGCCCATGCCATGCTTACAGAATAAGAGGATTGCCCAACGGGGGGGACCACGATGGCTATTTTAGGCTTGTGTTTTTTTTTTTCACCATTGAAGAAGGAAGGAAAGCAATTTCTGGGCAGCGGAAGTTGTGGACTTTTTGATGTTCAAATCTTGGTGGGGTACGAATTTTGCCAGCCACCGACTCACTCTGGTCCTTACTGACAAACTTCTAGGAAAATTCTTCCATGTTCATATAGTTCTTTTGGGCCATGATTGGCCTATCATTTTCATGTAGATTCGGTGTTGTATTTAAAAGCTTTTTGCCGTTGAAATCTTGGACCAGAGTCTGTCATTAAAAGCCCAGAGTATACGGGCTGAGAAGTTCAATCTAGGACCATAAGGGTAGTCTCTAATATAAGTATTTTATATTATTCGACCCGAATATGAAAGATTAGATATAATTCCGGTCGACTTTGGAATGAATTCGGATTATATTGTCAGAGGAATTTACAAGGGAAGTGGGTGAAAGAACTATTGCCAAAAGAAAATTTAGTGTTTTTTATGTGAAATGTAGAGGAATACTCCATTGTTACCACTAACATTTAGCTCTAGCTCGAATTTGGGAGTGTTAACTCCATATGTATCTAGCAGGCTCCAAGACTTCACTTTGCCTAAAGATTAGAAACTAGAAGTTTATAGTATCAAATAGATTTCAAGTTCTTAGAAATTTGTATATGATTTTCTTTTGGTTGTGAATCAGGGGGCAAGAAAAGGAAGAGAATCTTTTATGAATGCACTAAGGAACAAAAGGATCATGACAAATCATTTGTCAGAGGATTATAGGTGATGATATTGATCATTGATAGTGATTCAGCACCAAGAAAGAGGAATGAAAAAACTGCTAATTTCTCATTACTACATCAATAGAATACTAAAGAAGAATACTAAAGAATGATAATGATGTATGGTAGTGATTGGCTTGATCACTTCTTCTGATTGGGACCACTTCCGAAAGTAAAGAGGTAACTTGATGTCTCCATTTCTCACATGTCTTAAGGGTAAATAACAAGAACTCATTCTTTTGTGAACTCCTTTTCTCCATTTTTGCAGAGGATTTAATCAAGCAATCAATGTTAATTTAGCTTAAGCAGTTATTTCTCTTGTAAAGAATAAATATAAATTTTCCTTAATGGCAATATAGAAAAAAAAAATACCCTGCATTATATGCCTTGCCACCCCCTCAAAAAGAAGGGCTCCAATTGCCCTTGTTAATTCTACTTCACAACTTAAATGATCTCTTAAGCAAGTTCTCCGCTGTTCCAGCTGAGGAATGTTATGAAGAATCATCGCTCACTTAGAAGGGTCTTTAAGCTCTGGGTCACTTTGGTAGTACACAACATCTCCAGTGTCACTAACATAGTGATCTTTCTTCAAGCTTCTTATCAAACTTCCAATCAGGTGAAAAGGTAGAGGACCTGATTTTTCTGGCTCCCGGTAGTATTTTCCAAGAACTGGCTTAGCAGCCTCAGTCTATGAGATCAAAACAGGTAAAAAAAGCAACAAAATGGATTAGAAATTGTATTCAAAGAAATATCAGAATCTCAAAACCATACGAGAGAGGTACTCACCGCCTCTACCAAGTGGTAGTGAGGGATCTGAGGAAAGAGATGGTGTATGACATGGGTTCCAATGTCATGGTGGATGTTATTGATCCATCCATAGTCACGGTCAAGTGTTGTAAGGCCTCCCCTCAAGTAACTCCATTCCTGTCAAAGATTGTTTCAAGGAAACATTCAAGTCAACCTTGGAATTCCATACAAAACATTTGTCTGAATATCCAAATTTTCAACCTTAAAAAAACACTTCTCTGACGGCATTGCATTAGAATATGGTAGGAAAATTATACCTTTCCACGGTACCAAGGAAGCTTCTCTTCATGACCATGGTGATGCAAGTATGTAACGAAATCCAACCACATTACAAATATCTAAACAACAAAGCCAAGACGAGTCAAATTGAATTCTCTAACTGGTGAGGAGATACATATGCTTGCATCATATATACAATAGAGGAAATAGATGAACAAAAGAAAATTGAAACCTACCCAGTACGGAATACCGTATAGTTTAAGCAACTGCGTAGGACCCATTGTGAAGCCTAACCCAACAAGAATAGCAGCCATTGCCGTCCAACATAAGGTGGAAGTAATCACATCTTTTCTCTCACTTGGGACAAACAGATCACTGTTTGGGTCAAAGTGAGAACCTGTCTTCCCTGGACTTCTGTTCCACTGTAAGTAAAATTAACAGCCATTAATTTCTCACCGTCTAGGATCAAATTTATCAACCAAGCTCCAACACACTTACAAGGTAGAAAGGATATGCAAGCATGGGAAAAGGCAACATGAACCGCAATGTTTGAGTTACATTATCCAAACTCCGGTATGTCTTCTCAGATAACTGCAAAAATTAACCAAAGTTTTACATTTTAGACTAGGTGGAAAGGAAGAACAAAAGGGTGGTAAGAGACCAAAACCGACACCAGAAAGAACAGAGAAATTTAACCAACCGGGTGCCATGATTCATCATTCTCAACATGCCCATGGTTTTGATGATGAGTCCTATGGCTAATTCTCCTGTAAAGTCAAAACAGAATTAAAATGAATTTAATTAAAAATTCCTGATAAGGATAATGCAAACTTGGCTATCAAAAAAAAGGAAAAAGTATAATGCATACATGCTAAAATTACATATACAAATTGAAAAGAGAAAAATTTCCAAATCTACAGCATACCATCCATGATAAGGCACAAGAATCGAAGAATGCAAGATATGCCCCACTACACTGTTTAGCTTGGGATTGTTTGAAAAGCTCCCATGGCCGCTGCACAAAGAAATCCAGAGCATCCCAAATTAAACAAAAATTAATAAAAATAAACATATAAATTCAGAGAGGCAGATCTAATAACAGAAGGCTGAGCTGCAAATTGTGAATTACCAATCATGGCCAAGAACGAAAATACCCCAAAACATGGTCCCTTGAGCAGCCCAGTAAAGAGGCCAAACAAGCCAGTTGTTGAGATAAGCCGCAGCAGCAGCAAGGCCAAAAACCACAGCAACATCCCTCGCCACGTAGCTCATAGATTTCCATGGATCCTTTACCCAACAATGCTTTGGTATGGCAGCTCTTATATCAGCTAATTTGAACGGTGGCGGCGCCCCTGGGTCGAATCCTGACTCTTCTTTTTGTTCTCCAAACCCGTTAACATAACGGATTCTCTCTTCTCTTTCCTCATCTTCTTCTATGGATGCAACTTTCAATGGAGCACTCACTTTCAGCCCCCAGTTTCTGTCTTCAAAAACCCCAGTAAAGAATTGTATCGACTTTGTTGTTTTTAGATCTGAAAAGTTCTTGCTTGTATGTAAAAATCTGGGTTTTGAAGAGTTCCTCGAGACGACTCCAGCTCTGGGTCTAGCGTAGATAAGAGGAAGAGGCCTCAAACCACATTCTGATATCACAAAACTCGCCATTAAGAACCCCACAGTAAAGGCTCAACCAGGGGCAGCTCTAGGCTTCAGAGAGGAAAGGAAAACAAAAAAAGAATATGCAACAGAAACCGAATACTACTGAATAAGTTGCCAACTTTAAGGCGAGAGAAAAAAAAAACAGTTCTTGATGCTATCAATCTTGTTCGAACAACAACCTCACGATTCTTTGATGTTCTCTCTCCTCAGCAATAACAGGTCACAATATTTGTGAGTGTTTCTGTTCCTTGAGAAGAGAGAGAGTTAGGGAAAGACCGGGACTTTCTGCCCCGTTAAAAAGGAAGGGAGGAAGGGGGTGCAGGAACGAGCGAGAGTCAGCCTGTCACCAATTTTTTTTTTTTTTTGAGATTTGTGGACTTTGGGTCATGGTTCGGCCGGTGCAGTCCACCTCATTGGAGCGTGTTGCACTTTTCCCATGTGGTGGGCTTCGTGCGAAATCCCTTTCCAATACGTATGACAGAGCCATTGTACTTGGACCTGTTCATGCATTCATGTCTTCCATGGTCATGGACGGAATTTCCTTGGTGGTGGGATAATATTAAATACAAAAATATTAACCATTATTTTTCCCATGAGCTTCGACAGGTCGGTATTCTACTGAAGCCCATATGGACCACAGCCACGAAGATTGAAAGAACAAGCACCAGCATGCTTATATCGTGCACGCTTTGTTAAACGAGTATGTTTTAAGTTGGATGACCACGATGTCCATTCGCTTCCCCTGTTGGGGTATCTTCATTCTTCGTGGGAAATCTAAATCTATGGGTGAACGGTCTTAGATTTTCATACGACATGAAGAACAAACGACATGGATCACGTGGTTTTACCAACAAAATTCTATTCTTTGATGTGAATCTGAAGCACTTTCTCCCTGGGTGTAATTAATTATTTTATTTCATGCCATTCAGAGGAAAGAGGAATTGCATTTCTTTCTCAAGATAATGTTTGGTCAAAGCCAACAATGGGCACCCTTAAGTTCCAAACTTCTACGTTTTGTTAGTTTAGTGAAAGTTCGAGTCAATAGCCATAGCTGCACATGGTTTTTATGTTCTTTGAAATTTTATACTACATCCAATGCGACTTGCTAATTGGTTGTTGATTTTTTTTTAGACTTTAAGAATTTGACGTGATTAATTAAATGTCTTATACGTGAGTTAAATGAATTTAATTCATTTTAAAACACGCAATTGTCGCTTTCTTGTTCACTAGCTTTTCTGATTCTGTTTTGTGGTTCAATCTTTGAAAAAGGGTATGGTCCCAAAGTTCATACAGGTACAGTTCCTGCTTACCATTCTTTGTTATTAATGGAACGTTCTGATACCAGTAGTAACCTGCCGGGAAATTCTGCATCACTGATATGGATAGTAGATTGTTCAAAAATAAAGATTTTACACCTCTATACTTCATCAACATCAATCCTTTTTTACATTCACTCTTCAATATGCATTGCATAAAAGGAAATTTATGATTGTGGACCAGCATGAATCGTATTTAAGCAGCTGCAACATATATTTACTTTACATCAGAAACAGTGAACTCTTGAATGCTGTTGTCTGTCGAAGCCGCAACCCTCAATTTTCCACTAAGCAGATCATATGCTTTGCAGAAAGTTGCTAGTGTGCAATGATAATGGCCATCAAAGATCCTCTTGGTTCAGGTCTCCTGTTCCCAAAAGTGATCAAGTAACATTGAACATGATAGAACTAATCTCAAGATAATTAATCCCCATTCATATCCCATTATATCTGCCACCACTTTCGATTTTCCATTGCCTTGACAAGCTCATCTGCCAATGATGCAAAGTTTTCAGCCCCACTTTGCAGCTCTTCAGTACGCCTGCTGATTCTCTGGTACAATCACAAGTAACCAGAAAGAAGCTAATTTAGAGGTAAGCATTGGAATATGCTACATCAATATTTTATTAAATTCATAGCACTAAAATGTTCATCTTATAGCATAAATTAGTTCTCCAGGGAAATATTTCTCCACAGCTCTGTTCCTTTGGTCTCATTAAGTAAGAACAATTAAAGAGTAAGCAGTTTGGTTTTCAAGTCTAATGAGATTTTATCCACACAAATGCCGAATGCATTCTATAGGAAACCAATTTTACCTCCAGCTTTTCCTGCCTTTCCACAAGTTTATTTCTTGCATGTGCGGCTGCTGAAGAGGCATCCTGCAATTTCAGATAATGGACTCTTCTCAGGATGCTGCTACTGTGAGAAAGATGAATTGATAAAACCAAAAGGTGTCAAGCTGTTACCCCAGTTTTTCTATATTTAGCAATAATTTCTTGAGGTGTTCTAAGTCTGGGCGTTGGATCATCTGGTGCACCTAACAGTTTTTCTCTGTCTGTTTCCTTCTCTGCAAGTCGAGAGAATATTCTGACAATTAATTATGAGAAGTTTAGAAATTATGAAAAGTGAGTTAGAAAGTTAGATTTACCTCCTTTTGTATTAACAACTTCATGAGATGAGGAGCTAGTTACAGGTGGCATTTCATCTATATCAATGTCATCTGTACCAAAAGAAAAAGCATGCTGTCAGAGAAAAACCAAGAAAGAAGAAAAAATGTGGATCATAGGTGTAGACAGAACCTATATCAAGCTCCACATCTTCCTGCGTATTTATAGCATTCTGGGTTGAGTCCAAGAACGGGGACATTAAAAACTTTCTCTCCAAATGAGAAAAATCAGATTCTGGTGTTGGAGAAGTATTCACTTTTCCTCCTTTGAAGCCTTTGACTATACCCCTAAGAATCCCTGGTGCTGTACCCTGCAGCAATTTTATAAACTGTATAAGCAAATTTGTTTCTTCAGATATTAAAACCAAGAAAGACATATTTCCATGGACCTGTTTTTTGTTCTGATTTGAAGAAAAACTAAAGGCAGCATCAGCAGCCGCTGCAAGAACTTTATCATGTAGACAGGGCAGAGATTCTGGAATCCTAGATCAGCAGAGCAAGTTCTCAGATTCTTTTTCATCATTAATGATCTTTATGCTCAATTTTAAACTTTCAACATGCATTGGTTAAACAAGTGATGGGGGTACCTGAAATCATTTTCACCATCCAAGAGAGAGATGAATGCCACTTCACATCCACTTGCCTATTATAAAACAACGTCACGCATATATCACCAGATCAATTATTAAGAATACAAATATATTAACCCAAAAAAGGCTTATAACTAGTAGAGGTAATTTTGGATTTGCGTAGCATAAGTTAATGAATGTTCTTAAATATATTTTTTATATGTCATCACACACTCTGGTAAACATTGAAATGGCTTTCTGACGATAAAAATTCCAAGAGAATGTACCAGTGTAACTTGCGCATTATCAGAAGTCATCATCTTATCCATGTTTGCCTTGTAGTTCCACCTTAGAATTGACATTATGGAGCTTTCTTTAACCAATTCCAAGGCTGGCAAGGATCTGCATGGAGATAGGTACTAAAATGATCAGTCATTTGATAAACATTAATACTAATAGTGATCATCAGAGGAAGGAACAAATCTCTATTTAAAACATGGGAATTAAATGACACAATAACGGAATCAACACCCTAGTTAAGGGCCAAAAAAGAAAAAGATACACTATCAACGTTTTACCTGATCTCCATATCCCCTGTTTGAAACAGCAAGACCAGTCCACAAATTCTTTCATCTTTCTTAAAAGTGGTTGTCCAACAGCAAGGTTTTGCATGTTTTACTTTAAGAATGGTTTTAGCCTTCCCCTATAGAAACAATATCCCCTTAGCATACAAACGGACACAAAATAACATTTTGAAGTAAAACATAGAGAAGGCAATAAAGGCACCTGAATCACAGACTTCATGGAGTACAAGCACAATGATTTTTCACAACAAAGCAAAAGATGTGCATCAAATGAGTGTTCCTGAGAGGATGCAGTTTCTGAAGAGGGGAGATGTTCAGTCCCAGTTGAAGAAGCGTTAAGCCTAGGCTCACCCTTGTCAGTGGTATCCTTGCTGGATTCCTCCAGCTGCTTTTCACAGTTTAATTCAGATACAGAAAAATTGCTCCCTGGAGTTGAAAATATTATCAGAATTCTATTATCCATAACTACTAAGTACGAAAAAAGGTGTAAACTATAAGCATCCAGCTTTATGATGGTACTTGCCTATAATGTACATGGAAAGTGCAGTTTCTTCTTTTTTCAAGTGCCATGGATGAGGGCGTATCATCGCACCATTACCACCATCAACAGAGATAATTTTTGCATCCTTGGTTAAGATAAATATTATTTCCTCTCCAGATTTGACTGCAGCTTCTGTTTCTGAATGCTTCGAGCTTTTTACAAGGCTATGAGCATTTTTAAACTCTAACCAAGACACTGAAATGATTGGAGATGACGGACTAGATACACAGTCAGTAACAAACAAAACTGATGATGAACTCACATCAAGTACAGCGACCTGTTGTGGAAGCATAAAGAAATATGAATCCTTCTCAAATAGAAAGCTGGAATAACCAGCAAATCCCCTATGACCTAGCTTCTCAGAAAAATGAAGAGGATACATCAAACAAAGAGAAGACACATGAAACTTACATGACTAAATTCAAATCCAACAGCAAGCTTGGCTCCACAATTAACAAACTGCATGGCTCGAACTGGTGAATTAAGAAGGGAAAATACAGCTATACACTTAGGTCCTTGTCCTTGAGGCAAACTCTGAACTGGAAGGCAAGTTGGATGATATTAATTTGAGAAAATAAAGGCTCTAATAAAAGTATCATAAGATGAAAGCTTACCTTCACATTTTGTCTCAGTGACATAGTGAAAGCTTGTTTTACCTGAGCTGCCATTGAGGTTATAAATGCGAACCTATACAAGGCAGACTGTTAAAAACATATATAAAGCACCAGCTTTATGCCAGCTTTTGACACATCAAAGAGGAAGAGAAAATGTAAAGAAAAAGTTCTGACCACGCCACATTCATTTCCAACAGCCAAACTTAAAGTGAGCCAACAGAAGTTCAGGGTGGTCACTGGAGCACTTAAACCAGCCACATTTGTACCTTGCACCTGCCAGTCATAAGAATTATTTGGTGCAAACAAAATTGCATTAAAAGGACAAAACATTGCTCGAACTCACTTCTCCTAAAACAGAGATAAGTGTCAGGACAGGGTATGACGCATCCCATATCCGAACAGATCCATCCTGGTAACCTGCTATGTACACTTGTTTGATACTGTTATCTTTGGCAACAGATAGTTGTGTGGGTACACCCCCTGTCAAGGGCCACTTTATGCCAGCAGCTGGGGTTGGTGTTGAGCCTGGTTTCATCATTGATGCAAGCTGATGGAACAGAAGGAAAACATAAGACAAGAAAAACTTTATAGAACTCAATGACTTCAAATAATGAACATATTTATGATAGAAGTGCAATACCTCTGACAGACCTTTTGATGAGTTTCCACCTTTGGGTAGCACGCTGAACTTTGCCACAGTCATTGATGGGTCAGCTGTAGGTATTACCATGGGAAATTCTGCTGGACAGGAAAATTGCTTCCTCTTATGCTGAGATAACAAGGTAGACAAGATCGTACCATCATAAAGATGCAGTTGTCCAGGGTTTGTCAACACAAAAAGATCAGCTTTGTGATTGCCCACTGTTGCCCCAGCAGTTGGCAACAAAATCATGTCAGCAAAAGAGCCAGTGAGGGTAAGGTCCACACGACCAACACATCTAACAGTCTCCATCCCAGATGACCATTCAAGACTCAAAACCTGTACAGCCACATGAAGCTTTAAATTCAGCTTCTTCTTCTTTTATTTTATTTTATTTTTTATGGTAGACAGCTTCCAAATAGAGACTAGAAATAGATACAGTTATCATTTTGCAACAAAGTACTATAACTAACTTAATACAGAACAACACTCATCAAAGTTACATTTTGCACCACCCAATAGCAAGATAAAAACTAACTTGCCATAAAACCTTAAAATAGACTATTATTATCATGTTAAAAATAGGAATTCCTAAATTAAGTATATTTACTAGAAGTTATAGCCTCTTAAATGAATAAATTACTTCATAATGGATGACTATTCTTTTAGAATCTACCAAAAAGCTAGTGAGAACTTTACACCCTTTAAGAACATATGTCTACACATTCAAATTATTTAACTTCATTATATTAGATCCAGCAGACATTTTACAATTACATAAATTTTAGAATATAAAGTGTCGAAGTGCAGTCAAATGCCTAACGCACCGTTAGAACTTCTTCAGATCCTATTTCATCACCACCATAGATAAAAAGTTGGCCATTACAATCATTGCGGGATCCATTGTTTGAGGACCATTGTAAGACAATCACAGGAAGTCTCCTCTCAGCAGATGACAATTGCAGCTTAACAACATTTTTGTTTTGTCCATTTCGTTCACCTTTAGAAGAGGCAATAGTTGATGTATTCCAGAACAAGATATCCCCATCTATGTATCCCACTGCAAGAATGGTTCCATCAGAAGATGCCCAACAAATAGCACTTATCTCCTTTTCTTGTAGATGATGCTCAAATGTATCATCTTGAACATCAGACTCCACCGCATCCTTTAACTGAAGATCCTTTCCACCTCCAATAAAAAGAATTTGAGCTTCAGAAACATCCCAAAGAATTATCAAACCATTTGCATATGCAATTATGACTCTGCAAAAGAATATAGTTGAAAATATTAAAGTGATAAGAAGACACTCAAATAATATTGATTGTTTGCTTTTTCCTTACAGTCTAGGGGAATTAGGTTCTAACCTAAAATAGCAGTTCCATGCCAGTAATGCTGCAGCCATACTTAGATGCTGATGGAATCAAGGACTAGATCCAAATGTACACCTTGGACTAAAATATGTTATTTTGTGGTAATGCATCAAATTGTCCTAAGCTTTTTTCACATTTGCAATACACATAAAACTAAAAGTGAAGGTTCAAATTCAAGCCTTATGGATTGGATGCCAAAATGAAAGATAAAATCAAATGGTCAAAATTGACTTAATATTAAGTTGAGCCTCAGTCCTTATCAATTCCAAAAGTTGACCTAAAGTAGGCAATTGCACCCTACCTATTCCCAGAAGAATGGGGTTGAGGAAGAATCCCAACAACAGGTTGGTCATCAGGAAATGAAAACCCAGCTGCTTCTGTGAGCCAGAACCAAACAGTCTATTAAGAGGATAGAGAACCAAAAAGCTTAAAATAATATATCTAGAAGACTTCAATATAACTGTGAACCAAAGATCGATACATAAGAAATAATATTTAAGAAATCCAAGTCATATAGGCCAAACTGCCAAAGGAGGAACATGAAAAGTTATTTAATTATCCTAAGCACGGTTCAAATTATTTATTGACCACTAGTAAGGAAAGAAGAAAGTACCACTTAAAGAATTTGCTGATATATAATAGGGCAACTGCAAAAGATTTCCATCTTCAGCATCATACTTAATCACTGACATCAAACCATACTCATCTCCAATGTACCTGTGTGAAAAGATAGAGCAACAACGTGATGCAGCTTTCACCAAATACACACTTCTATAGCTACCACACTTGCAGCTGATATAGAAATATATTAAATCATTATTTTGTAAACAAATTATACATGAAGTGTGAACCACTGATGAAAGAGAAGGCAGTAATGTTGAATTCCCACTGTAAACAACATGCCAGACACCTGCTCTCCAGATTCCAAACCTGTAAAAATTGGGAAGTTGTAGAACATACAGATATATGATACCATAAGGCCTAACCACCGCAAAGTTGATAAAGAATCAATACCTGAATATCATTGTCATTGGAGATGCTGATTAAGAAACCCTGGTTTTGTATGAACTGCCATAAAAATAATAAATTTTAGTTCATAGCTAAATGTATAAGAAAATGTACCTGAGGTTTTAAATAGATTAAGGAGTTAATCAAGTCACAATCTTCAATATCTCATTGTTTTTCAGAAGTCCCGAACATGATGTCTAAAACGGCTTTCATAGATGGACAATCAAATTTCTCTCAACAGAAAAACATTTCATCTTGAAGTTCTTAGAAGGAATTCACATTTTTTTTTATCTTGGAATTTTCTAAGGATTAAAGAAATACTGATATAGCCAGCAAGCCTTAAAAGCATTTTGTGCGGTACATATGCAAACCTCCAAATACTTGTAAGGCAATTGCTTCGGAGATATGAAAAGTGCCTCAATTCCATCACCACCAATAACTTTAATCCGGCCATCCCTATAAAATAAATGGGAATCACAACACATATACAAAGAAAGCGAGTAATTAAAACATTTGTAGATGAAGCAATTCTTCAGGATACTAAGGGCATTTTGGTTTGATGAATTCAAACAAATAACAATCACAATTCAAAACATTGTTACATCCAACAACCTCCCAACAGCAAATAATACTAAAATATTCAAAAAAGTGATGATATTCGAAGCATTGATATGACTATCTAATCCCAGCAGAAAGCTTAAAACTTTACTCACAAAGTCCCGATAGCCAAGAGCCGCTGAATAGGATCAAAAGCAAGGAGTGACGCAGTAGATGGGATCCCATAGTGGATAGCAACTCGCAAATCCAAGTCTTCTGATTTCAAATTCTCATGCTGCACATTTTGCTGAAACCATTTTTTTTTAAAAAAAAAAACAGAAACCGACCCAAGAAGCTCCATCAGATGTTTACGCATTAAACAGAGAAAGAATCTGAAGGATCTAAAAGCAATATGGGAATTTCGTTTTGTACCTCAGAATGGTGGACCGCTTTCTGAAGCAAGCGTTTGGCAAACATGGTGAATCCAGATTGAGGTGAAATGGAATCTGAAGAAAAATTTTCCTTTCGGATTGATGCTTGCTTTGGGTGTTAAAGACTTTTTCTTTGCTTAGTCGCAGTGATTAACCCGATGAAAGATGTAAAAGCTGAGACTTTGTCATGCTTGGGTCAATATGGAATATTAACTTGTTTCATCCCAGATAAAATCATAACATGAAATTCGAATAGCTATGCTGCCATTGTCGACATGTCCTGGGTGCTAATCTTCTGCATTCAGCCTTCTCATTAGCTCTCCAAAATGGCAAAATCTGCACTTTAAACTTGTACTCGATACTTCTCTGACAGCTGTCAAGATGTGATTTGCAGAAGCACTGGATTGCAGGAATTTCCGAATCAACTCATTTGCAGGAGATATGGCACCCTTTTGGCGGCTTTCTAGTTTTAGACGTTGACTGTTTGTCTCGGGCTAAACTTTTTTCAAATATATTATATTTATAATATAAGTTTGCAGGTTTCTAAAGGGGGATGTAGCTCAGATGGTAGAGCGCTCGCTTAGCATGCGAGAGGTACGGGGATCGATACCCCGCATCTCCATTGAAATATTTTTCCTTGCTCATTCATTCTTCTAATCTTCTCTGCCTCTGTTCATTGCAGTAATGAAGATGAAGGAAAACTTGAGCTAACACATTCACCATAAAAATGATAGCTTGTGCTTTGATGGAGAAAATTTCTGCAGCTGCTGTACCAACTTTTCACCATAAAAATGATAGCTTGTGCTTTAATGGAGAAAATTTCTGCAGCTGCTTTACCAACTTTTGCTTGGCAATGGATAATAGCAAGAGAGAAATCGAACAAAACAGCAGATCAAGCAGCTTTAAAACAGAGTACTTGGGCTAACAAAGACAACTGCATTACAATTCTGCACAAAAGGAGGACTTGGACTTAAAATTGAGAACTTTCGCAGCTTTTAGTCTTACTTGGTATATGATGTTAGATTCATGGTTGAGTATTATTCAACAGAATTTCTGGCAAAACCCAGAGAATTTTAAAGATGATTATTTGCTATCTCATTGAGTCATTGGCTGTTCTATCTATGTTGTCATTGAAGTTTCTTACTTGGTTTGCTTAATCCCAATGGTTGGTGGAGAATGTTCTGCTCCTAGTGTTTACGTAAAAGAGGGAAAAAGGCAGCTGTGAAGACTGATAGTTAGAATGTTCTGAATTGGTGAAATTCTGAAGTTCAGCTCCCATGTGGCTTGCAACAGGGGATGTAGCTCAGATGGTAGAGCGCTCGCTTAGCATGCGAGAGGTACGGGGATCGATACCCCGCATCTCCACTTTTTTGGGTGTTTCAACTTTTTCTTGTGCCTCAAGCATGGACAGGAAAGAACAAGTGGGACTTCTAAAATGATTTTGAGTTCTCAAGTTTTCTTACCTTGAGCCTAAGGGGAGGCAGGAAAGAAAGGGGAAAGCTGTGATAGACTGATAATTAAAGAATTGAAGATTATCAAGTGGGAAGACCGCATATATCATTTAACAATTCATTTTGATTTGACTATTGGAAAAGACCAGGAAAGAAAGGGGAGGCAGTCATCCTTTCTCTATAATTAAATTGTTTATGGTGAAAAGGAGGGGAGAAAAAATGTCTGAAAAGGAAAACCTTTTGATTTAGTTGACTCAAATGGAGGATTAGAAGAATGTTTTCAACTTACAAGCGTAGAGCAAGATAGAATTATGCATAGTGTTTCTCTCATCAGGAACAGCACAGAAAGAACTACAAAGCAGTTATCAATGGATTCATGTGTTTCAGAACCCGAACCAGCTTCATCTGCAACTCTCAGCAAGAAGTATTGCTCTTCATGTGCTTTACTTCCAGTGTAAATTTCCGAGTTGTTTGCCTTCTTCAATGACCTTCCGGTGACTAATACTACTTTTTTTTCCCTTTCTGCTTTCTGTTTAGTGCTCTTAAGAGAGAAAGGAGAGCAAGAGAGGCAGGTCAGAGAAGAGGAGAAAAAGAAGGTGATAATTGCATCAGCTTTGTTTCTTTTTTTCCTTTTTGTCCCTCTATCCAATGAGTATTGGTTAGTCTGATCATTTAAATTACTTATCATCCAGGTATTCCAGATCAGAGAAACCAAGATGATCATGCAAAGTAACCCTTTTGCTTTATATTATTATTGTTCCATTTCCTTTTGGGAAAGTCGTTTGGCATAAGGCATAATATGTGCATGGTGACCACTAGAAATCAAATATGGTAATAAAGAGATCAGAATACTAATTGGTTAGTCCATGCTCTTGCAGGTTAGCACAATCAGGACATCACAGAATCAAAGGCAACAGGCTGCAGATGATGATACCATTGATCCTACAGTAGGTTTCACCAAGTTCACTACTTTTGTCTAGAATTCTCAGCTTCCCTATAGATGCTCAAAATAAAATTTGGTGGCAGCAATATCTGAGGAACAGAATAAAAAGCTTGGCATTGCTGAAGGAATCCGGTTTCGATCCATACCCTCATAAGTTTGTGGTTTCAATGTCTATCACGGAATTTATTGCCAAATTTGGAAGCTTGAGTATCGGTGAACATGTTGAGAGCACTGAAATCTCCTTAGCGGGTACTCAGCGTATGAGTTGGTTTATTTCTATGTTTGTCTCTTCGGTGAGTACTCTGATCATGACTACAATCTTTTAAGGGAGAATAATGAACAAGAGATCATCCTCTTCAAAACTACACTTCTATGATCTTCACGAAAATGGTGCTAAAATTCAAGTGATGGCAGATGCAAGGTATATCTTCTTTTTTCCTGTCTTGAATTCCGTCAGTGATCCTCTTAGATACGTGTTATTAAGCTTCAAAGGTGTTGTTACTGATATTGAAATCAAGCTGCTTAGAAACTTCCTGTTTCAACAAACATCATTTGCTATGGGAGAATTGAACTTTGTCTTGAACTTGATTCTGCTAGGCATTCCAACATGGATGAAAACGAGTTCTCTAACTACCACTCAGGGGTGAAGAGAGGTGACATTGTAGGGATCAGTGGTTTCCCTGGTTAGTATATATCTATATTTAGTAGGATTGCTCTTTTGTCTATCAAATTTTTTCATTGGAACCTACCATTAGCATTTGGAACAGTATGCTGTTTTGTATTCTGGACCACAATTGTCAGTTGAAAGCTCTTTGCACCTGAGCATGTTGCAGGGAAGAGTCAAAGAGGGGAATTAAGTATTTTACCTAAGTCATTCGTGGTACTCACCCCATGCCTTCACATGTTACCAAGGCATACAGTCACCTCCAATAGTGACGAAGCACAGTCTAAGGTAAAAGATCACAAACGAATTTTATGTTCTTTATAATTGTTTTACTAATGCTAACTTGATACTCATGTCTCTAGAAGAAAACAACTGATCATTCATGGACCCCTGGAATGACAAGAAATCCAGAAACTTACACTCTCCGAGATCAGGTATGTAATTCTGCTTTATCATTTATCTTTCCTTGTCGTGTGTGCCCCAGAATTAGCTTCTACTTTCTACTGCCCTAGTATGTTTATTGCTACTACCAAGTTATACGATATGAAGGGTTAGTTTGCTTGCTAATCTTTCAATTACCAACGCCAGATACTTCTGCTAAGAATTTGTCAAGTCAGGTGTCTTTCATTTGTGCAGTTGATAATAACTTCTTTAATGTTAGGAAACTCGATACCGTCAACGTTATCTAGACCTGATGTTGAACCCAGAAGTTCAGCAAGTATCCAGGACCAGGGCCAAAATCATATCTTACTACAGAAACTTCCTTGATAATCTTGGATTCGTAGAGGTAAGAAGCTAGTCCGGCATGGTGATCAAATATCGGGCAACATCTTTTGAACTTTCCCTGGTGTTTAGTTTGCTATAAATATTCTATCCATCCCTCTTAGGTAAAAACTCCTGTGATGACTATGACTGCTGGAGGAGCTGCAGCCAGGCCATTCATTACACATCACAATGAGTTGGATATGAAGCTCTATATGCGTATTTCCCTAGAACTGTACCTCAAGAAACTGGTTATCGGTGGGCTTGATCGTGTTTATGAGATTGGGAAAGTATTTAGGAACGAGGGAATGGATCTAACTCATCTGCCAGAATTCACATTGTGTGAATTTTACATGGCCTATGCAGATTATAATGACTTGATGGACCTAACAGAGAAGTTGTTATCAGGTAAGCTTCCAAAAGCATTTAATCCAACTTGTTTTATTTCAAATTAACACACTAGCACTCTTATTTAACTTGACGGGGTATTTACTATAGCCATCTTGATTCACTTTGAGCACTGATGTAACTGTAACTTTTCTGTTCGATTTTGTGCATAACATATCTATTAGGCATGCCAGACAGTGAATGATTTTGCAACATTTTAAAACTTGCAGGTATGGTGAAGGAGCTGACAGGCTGCTATAAAATAAAGTAGCAAGGTAATGGCTTCGACAGTGAACCTATAGAAATCGATTTTACTCCACCTTTTAGGTACAAGTTCTAGTATGTAACATCAGCTAGGTTATCAGTATAACTATTCTGTCAGATACTGCTTTGAGCTTTGAAGGGTCTAATGGTTATTGTTTCCCTAACTTCTGTAGAAGGATGGATCTGATAGAGGAGTTGGAGTTGGAGTCTAGAGCAAACCTCAGCATACCCAAGGATCTTTCCAGTGAAACTGCCAATAGGTATTTATTGGAAGCTTGTGAAAGATTTGATGTCAAATGCCCTCCTCCGCACACCACAACCCGGTTGTTAGACAAGGTCATTTCGTTCCCTAGTTGAACAACAATCACAATCTATCTCTATAATGCAATGCAAACTGGATTCACGTTAACAATGTCACATCCATATGATGCATGTTGATGCTCCATATCTGACTGTGGACATTGCAATGCATAGGAAATGTTGATATCTGGATACCTTTATTCTTTCTTCATATTTCCTGTGATCAATTTCGATAACTTGAGATGGACCCTTACCTGAATTCGATGAACGCAATGTACTGAATGTCTTTTAATAGCAGCTTGTAGGCCATTTTCTTGAAGAAACTTGCATAAATCCTACTTTCATTATCAACCATCCTGAGACCATGAGTCCACTAGCAAAGTGGCACAGATCAAAACCAGGCTTAACCGAGCGCTTTGAATTATTTGTCAACAAGCGAGAGGTACATTCCAAGTGGTACATAGATTTTTTTTTTCTGCTTAGTTCATTCTATTGACTAGTATTTCTACCAATCAATCCTGTTCTTGTTTGCAGCTATGCGATGCATATACCGAACTGAATGATCCTGAAGTACAGCGCCAGAGATTTGCTGAGCAGCTGAAGGTACCCATCTCTCTATTTTTGCAGTTCTGATGCAACCATAGGTTGCAGCAACAAGCTGAGGATTAGAAATACCTAACATAACTTTTACTTCTTTCAGGATAGACAATCGGGTGATGATGAAGCAATGGTTTTGGATGAATCATTCTGCACTGCTTTGGAGTATGGACTGCCCCCAACTGCTGGACTGGGAATGGGTATTGATCGGCTGGCAATGTTGCTTACTGATTCACCAAATGCTAAGGTCAGTGGCCTTCAAAAGGGAACAAGAAATACATGGTTGGACTTGGAACTCAATGCAACAAGTCTTTATGTTTTTTCTTTTTTTGGCAGGAAGTTCTCCTGTTTCCAGCCATGAAGCCTCCGGATTAGAACCCTCTTAATTCTTATTCTTACAAGTTACAATGGCGACCCTGAAATTGAAACCAGACAGAATATTTCACTTTAATCACTTGGCAGATTGTTGTATATGTTGTTGTCTGTCACTAATTGGCCATTCCTCTGGCTAATTGGAGATAAATATCATATGTTAAAATAATATGATTGTTATTAAACAATTAAGGATGTAAACGACCGAGTTGACTCTTTACGGATATCTATAAATATTTGATTCAATAATATAGAATTTAAATATTTTATATTTAATTATAAAATAAATTCGAGTGAAGTTTTGATATTTGTTTTAAATTTATATAGATTTATGATATTATCTTTAAAATATTTATTACTCAAACTTAATTATATTAATTTTCAAATATTATAAAATATCCCGTACTCTTAACCCCAATTATACATATATATTAAACACAACAATTTAACATGTTAGGCATTTTATTTTTCTATTCCGTTAAGAATCAAATGAAAATTATACCTAATATTTTTTTAATTGTTCTGGTCCATTAAGAAATAAAAACATGCAACACTTTCGATATTTGATTTGATTTAATACTATATTCAATTATTACAAGTCCATCCATATTAATGTAAACCCGTCTATATTTTAATTTTTTCACCAAACAATTTATCCTCTTTTTTTTTGCAATTAATCTCCATGAACAAATTTTATTTTTTTAAAAAAATTATATCTTTAATTAAAATATCTTTAAAATCCATCTAAATTGTAAATTAAAATATGATGATAATTTTACTGAATGAAATTAAGGTAATTTTTTTAATACTTTATCTTTCAGGAGCAATTTTTTTGCATAATATTTTGTATTTTTTAATTAATTCATCATGTATAAATTTTATTTTTTTAATTTTTTAATAAATTTATAAAAGTATTCTTTGAATGTGAACTAATTTTTAAAATTAAATATTTAATAATTTTATTAGATGAAATTAATGTCGAAGTTTAGCTCTTTACGTATTGTATTTAATAAAGGAATTTAGGAGCCTAAACTTTGATTAATAAGGTTTGACGCCCACCGTTCGGCTCTGTCAGTGCCTGCCTTGTTTGCTTGTTTTGTCTAAAAGAAGAAGCAAAACAGCCTAAACTTGCGTGCCAACTCTATCTTCCTTCAGCCACCGATCTGTCACTTTCTATTTTATCCAAAAACCAAAGGAAAAAACCTCTCCTTTCCATCACCATGACCCTTCACTCTAAGTTTCAAGGTTAGTCCTTTCTCGCCGTTAGATCTTAGTTTTGCTCTTAAATTATATGGAACACTGAATTCGTGTTGCCAATTTGACTCAATCAAGCTGTTAGTAGGTTTTTAAGCAAATTCTGGGTTTTTTTCTTTCTCTAAAAAGTTTGGAGCTTTACGTATTATTTCTGGGTCAATATGTAATATGTATTAGCTGTTTCTTTTACCTATGGCATCTGCTAAGTGATCGTGCTTTTATGATTCCTGTGTTGTTTGGTTTGTTGGGTTTGATGTCTGACAGATGAAACTGACAAAAGTGCCAAGAGTTCGTATTTCAACTTACCACCCTTGGATGTTTCGGTTGCATTCCCTCAAGCAACTCCCGCATCTACTTTTCCTCCTCCTGGTAAGAATTTCGATCATTGTTCTCTGTTTTTAGCTCTGTGTGATATTTGTATAGCTTCCATTTATGCATCTGGAACTTGTTGATAGTTTTTCTGGATTAGTGTATGATTTGATCGGTTTTGATAATGGTTCTTTTCGTTATTGAATGGGAAATCTTGATAATTTTTGCTTATATATATGCGCATTTTGCTCAAATTTACAGCTTCCGACTATTATCAATTTGATGATCTATTGAGTCCTGAGGAGCAGGCTATCCGTAAGAAAGTAAGAGAGTGTATGGAAAAAGAAGTAGCTCCTGTGATGACAGAGGTACTCTTTCTTAAAGTTGTTCATGAACCTTTCTCACAGCATGGATTGATGACTTGGTTTTATGTAGATGACCGCTAAATGCTGTGATTTTTGGGGTTTAATAGCTTTTTTTTCTTTTACCTATATATATTCACGAAGAAAGTCACTGATTTGTGATTTTTCTCTCAGTATTGGGAGAAGGCAGAGTTTCCATTCCAAATTGTTCCAAAACTTGCTGCTCTTCGTATTGCTGGTGGTACTATCAAGGTACTTCCTACATAGTTTTTCGGTTTTTAACTTATTTCTTTCTTTCTTGATGTGAAAATCAAGTTGGTATGATGTTTTGGTTTACGTCTGACTTGCAGGGTTATGGATGCCCTGGTCTTTCCATCACTGGAAGTGCTATATCTACTTCAGAGGTCGCTAGAGTTGATGCAAGCTGCTCAACTTTTATCTTGGTGCATTCATCTCTAGCCATGCTTACTATTGGTGAGATCTATAAACAACTTTTTATTTTCTTTTCCTATGAATTTCTGGCATCATTTTTCTTTTGGGTAATTATTCTTTAAAAAAAAGATAAGCAATGAATTATGACCTGCAATACCTTGTCTGGACCATCAAGAATAGCATTATGTGGATCAGAGGAACAGAAGCAGAAGTACTTACCTTCTTTGGCACAACTCAAAACTATAGCTTGTTGGGTAGGTTTTTCTTTTTAGCATTAGAATCTTCGGAGGTCTTCTTGTATTCTTTTTTCAGCTATAATCGAAGGAATTTTGAAAATAGTAATAACTTTAATATTATATTTAGGCTTTGACTGAGCCTGACTATGGAAGTGATGCTAGTGCTCTGAAGACAACTGCGACAAAGGTCCACCCTCAACCTTGTATATTTGCCTTCACTTGTCTTCTTCAAGTATAGCTGATTACAGTGCTCAACATTCTAAATTTTCTGTTGTATCATGTTTGCTGTTATCTCAAACATTCAGGTCAAGGGAGGTTGGATACTTGAGGGACAAAAGCGATGGATAGGGAACGGTACTTTTGCAGATGTGTTGGTTATTTTTGCCAGGAATACCACAACCAATCAGATAAACGGGTAAGTGAAATAGCATATAAGGCATAGGATTTAGCATTTGTTCTTTCACGCTAAAGAATCCATCTATAATGCCTAAAAGATAAACATGCTTGTCTGTTCACTAAAAATGAAAAAGTATTAGCATTATCAAACATAGAATGAGAACCCAAGACTAATGATTCAGTTGAGAATTTTTGTTTTAAACCACCGTATAGGACCTAATGATCTTGAAGTAGAATTGTTGAAACCTAGGAAATAAGTTTCCAAAAATGGTAAGTCATATATTCAGGACCTTCAGTCTGTATTGAGTTTACTAATCGCTAGGTTGAAAAACAAAGATGGAACTACCACTGGTTGCAAACCTAAAGACCACCATGGGCATGAGCCATAATTGTCCAAGTTTATGGAAATTGTAACCCAAGAGAGAAGCAATGAGATTGCAAATCAAAAGGTGATTAGATTTCATTGCATGCTCGTTTTCCTTGAAACATGGAATGTTTCTGCTTTCTGTTTCAGATATCTGGTTAAGAAGGATTCCCCTGGATTGACAGCTACAAAAATTGCAAACAAGATTGGGCTGAGAATTGTTCAAAATGGAGATATTCTTTTAAAGAAAGTCTTTGTTCCTGATGAGGACAGGTTACCCGGTGTAAACTCTTTTCAGGATACAAGCAAGGTTCGTTCTAATTACCTCCCTCAAATAATGATTTCTCATCTCAATCTTTCCTCTTGCTAATTGGTTGTTTATATCCAGTCACTATACAATTTCACCATTCATTTTACAGTGACAACTCTTAGTAGATCCTGCTGTATCTTGTGCATTTATTTTAATCAATTATGAATTGCCACCATGGACAAGCAGGTACTGGCTGTTTCGCGAGTAATGGTTGCATGGCAGCCTATTGGCATATCGATGGGTGTCTATGACATGTGTCAGAGGTATTGCAATGGGTGCTGTTCTCCAATTTGAGTGATGACATTTCAAGCTTTCAAGATGACCTGCTCTGCATTTGCTATGATTTAGGTATCTGAAGGAGAGGAAACAGTTCGGAGCACCATTGGCAGCCTTCCAAATTAACCAGCAGAAACTTGCTCTCATGCTAGGTAATGTTCAAGCAATGACCCTAGTTGGTTGGCGCCTTTGCAAATTGTATGAGGAGGGTAAAATGACTCCCGGTCAAGCCAGCTTGGGAAAGGTATACAAACATTCTCTAGATATAGAAGCCCGTGATTTTATAACAAGGTTTTATTTTTGAACTTCTTAGCCATATCAGACTTTTATGATCTTCAGTCATGGATTACCTTGAGGGCAAGAGAAACAGTCTCTCTCGGGCGGGAGTTACTCGGCGGCAACGGAATCTTGGCTGATTTTCTTGTTGCAAAGGTTTTCCATTCTCTGCTCTCAACACAAAAATCACTTTCTCACTTCTTCCTGCTAAATAATAACATATTGGATTAGCTCTGGTTTAGACCAGAACGCAATTTGTAACATAATCCAAACCAGAGAACCCAATAGTCTATGCTTTCAGTGAGTTATGGAGTAGCAACACAATCTGCCTTTGTTTTTGAAGAAAGAAGTTGTTCAACAAACATCTTGAGTTTTCTTTCTTTTGTCACCATGCAGGCATTCTGTGATTTGGAGCCCATTTATACATATGAAGGCACTTATGACATCAACAGCTTGGTCACTGGTAGGGAAATTACTGGTTTTGCCAGTTTTAAGCCAGCCGCACTGAGCCAGCGCAGTCGCCTATGATAGTGTAAACCTCCTTCCTGGACTCTGTATAAGGTCTAAAACAAAGTCAATAAACTTCTCGCAGAAAGTTAAATAAGTTCCGTACCTTTGCGCAATTGTAATAATAAAAGAAATATTGCAAATATTTCTGCCATTACTTGCTTAATGCTCACGTAAATCAGCACTTTTATTCTTTTGTGTTCCTTTTGTCTTAACTAATGCTTAGTCTCCATTAAAATACAAAAAAGAGCGCACCATAATTAATTACTTGGGCACGTAAACAAGCATACAACGACGAAGGGGACATTGACAGTAGACATCAGGTCATCAACCGGCTGGACGATCGACGACCTTAGCTCCGGCGAAGACTTTCCTGAACCCTGATCCGTTGCCGTTTAAGACTTTCGAGTAGTCAAAAATCCCCTAAACAAATGCAAAAGATGTTACTATCAGCTATCTGTACTGTATGGTCTTACCTACTTATATGACACACTATCCGGGATTCACTGGTTCAATCCTTTCTCTCAGCATCTTTTTGCAACCCCCGGTTCCTCAGCTTGACCAACAGCTGCGTCGCGGCTGTCAGGAAATTCACATTCTGCACCGGGTTCAATATCTCCACCACCTTCATGGCCGTGGTCATCCTCAACAAATCAGCGGCCAACACCACTTCCTCCACTGCCTTCCTCAAGGAGGCCAGTGCTGCTTGCTCCCCTGCAATCTCCGCATTCATCAGTCGTGCTCGTTTCCTGGCTATCTCAAGCAAAGGCGGAGCCGCAATGCTCTCTTGAACCCTCGCCAACTCGTCATTAAGCATCCTCTCTTCAACCCTCGTCTCCGCCATCAGCCTCTTTATCCTTTCGCTTTGCTCTTGAGACAGGTCTTGCACGGAGTTGGAAACAAGCTTCAACGCAAACCCGGGCTTGAAACCAGCAATCCAAAGCGAGGCACGCTCGAAGGAAGAGAGCCAGGTTGGAGAGAAAACAAGGAAAATGTTGCGGTGGGCTACGCGAGATTTTTCTTCATAGTACTGTTGGTGGTGGGAGAGTACTCGGGTAATGAGGTCCTTGAGATCATCTTCCTGGGCTTCATGGCTACGCTGTTGAACAGAGAGTAGCTCGTCGAGGTATTGCTCTTGGCGTTCGAGCCAAACCTGGAAGAATGCATCGAAGGAGCCAGCATTGTGGTTCGTGCTGGCGCTGCTTCCTCCCGGAGTCATACCAGGGCAAGCAAGCAACAAAAAGGGAAGAAATATTATCAGACAAGCGAAGATCAGAAGAGTGATGGGTGTGAAAAAGAGTAAAGCAAACTGTGCCTTTTATAGCAGGGGGATTCCGCAAGGTGCTTGTAGGACTGAAGTTGATCAGAGTTTTTCTTGCTTGGTGGGAAAGTATTCTTTTCCTTGAGCAGGGAAATGCTTCAGGGTTTCAAAAGAGAGAGAGAGAGAGAGAGAGAGATTTGAGGTGCTTCAAACAGAAGTTCATGGGAGACGTGTGCATATTGGCGTGAGATAGACAGAAATAGAGGGGCAGGGACTGTCTTGAAGTTTGTAAGAGAAGGGGAGTAAGGGGGGATGAATAGCTGTAGTCTTTGGTGTAAAAAGGCAACCGACCCAACAGACAAAATGAGAGGGCGAAAGGGGAGGCACAGGCGAGATTTGATGAGTGCTTGGAAGAGACAACGTGCATGCGGTGAGCTTTGTCGTCAAGCGAGTATGTTTTAGGCAGCACGTTTTGCACATGCGGGAATTGGAATTCCCGGAAATTGCTGCTTCACAGCCATGGCGGGGAAAGCCAAGGATTATGTTTTTTGTTTTTGATGGGTAAGTGGGTGGGTTTGGCTGATGCTGCCTTGCAGTTGTTTTAACAAGAAGAAAGCCACGTTTCTTGAAGCTGCAAAGTGGAGGAACATGAAGGAGCCAAGTAAGACGTAGATGCCAACTCATTACTCTCATATGAAAAAAATCAAGGCAGGAGTTTGCTCGGATTAGCTTTGATGGTAATCCAAGTCATCCTTGATGGTATGATACGATCTTAAGTTGCTATACGCATACTAAATTTCGAGACCTTTTCTGCATTTTTATTTTTAATTTTAATTTTGAAACCAAACCCGAAAATGATAATATAAATCCATAAAAACATACTTATACAATCCAAATAAAAAATGAAATTGCATTCACTAGTAAAGACTGTATAAAAAATTTATATGTGTTTAAGACTATGTCTAACATAGCGAAAAGCCTTCAAAACTACCTGAGAATTTTTCATTTTGTACACTTTTTGTGCTGAAACCACAATCTGGAGAAGAGAGTAGTTTACAAGAGGCCACACAAGCGAGGCCTAGAACAAAACTGCCTTCCGTTAGCTTTCATCAGAGCCATGACCCCAGCAGTCACTCCAGCCCACACGACAGAAGAGACATATTGCTGTGCATTTCGACCCGCTGCAGATGTTAAAAGGAAAAGTGGTTCGACAGTTGTTAGTAAACAGTACAACAATGTTGGTACCTGGTTCTCGCTATCATGATTCGAGAAAAGAAATCTCAGGTCAATTAAATTAAGAGTATTTTTAGATAATTTTAAGTTGGATAAAATCAGATTGTAGATTGAATGTTTGTCTAAAAATTCGACAAAATGATACCTTGCTGAATCGTGAAAGTTGTCACTGTCAAACCTCCTATCAGCAAAGCGGATGCCACCGGAAGATACTGCAAATTTTCAATCAAAGACGCATATTAGGTAAAAAGAGTCATCCAAGAAGCAATCTAGTAACAAAGATTCAGTGACATAAATGTTTAACTAAATATCAATGGGAAATGATTACACATACAGAGAAAGATTCGAAACTATTAAGCTGGAATGGTGAAGGATTATTTCTGCTGACGGTATAGCGACCACTAACAAGATCCAATGCATCCTGAGCAAACATGTTTATATAAAAATTTTCAACAATTTATTGTGTATAGTTGGGTCTATTTCATTTGATTGATTGGCACAAAAAAGTTCAGACTGAAGAGGCAGCTTGCCTGCCGAATTCCATCGTGAAAATTGTTCAAATAGTATCTTGATAATGCACTCATCCCATCTTTGAGAAGTCCAGCCACTGTTTGTTTGCCGTATCTGCAGCATTATTGTCATCCAAAAACAAGCATAAATGAGATACAAATGGATACTGATTCTTTGCAAACATTGACCTAAAATTCCACATACCTAACAAGGTCCCCTTTAAGTGCATGAGTCCCAGTATATTCGAGACTTATCTCATCACCTTGCTCAGCCCACACTAACAAAAGCATTCAGGATGAATATAAACGCACTATGACCTCCTATAGTACGATGTAAAATTAGCAAAACTATATGCAAAAGTACATACGTGTTCTGAACTTTCCGTAATCCTCTGCAAACATAGAAATGCACTCAGTAGAAGTAAATACCCCGATCCTTTGCAATTGGATATTTAAAGACTTCTGAGCAAGGTAACTCTGTTCAACAGAATAAATAAACAAACAATGAAAAACAGAGTTTAAAAGGTCCAGACGTTTGAAATATTATAGAAATTACAGCATTAGTTGCTCAGCATGGATATTTTATACTGAAAGCATTATATGTGATAACAAAGAACAACGCAAGTAGATTTTCCACAAACCTGGGTAACATTTGTTCGATCAAGGCAGTCAATACAGTTAGATCTAATAATGCCTTTCTGCTCCTCCAGGATGTTGCCATCTGTGTCTACGAGAAAGTATCTGCTCAGCTGGAATAGTGATGGTTAACATTTTGGATAGCTAGCACCAGTATCATGGCATGCATTCAATACATTATATATATAACATTTCAATTGTTCTTCTTACCCTTGCTTTTCAAATTCCTCAGAGATTTGACCATATAGTATGTGAAGGTTATCAAAATTTGAATTCCCACAAACATGATGAAAGTCAAATGATACGTATCTGCAAGAAAGGCATGCAAAAGATTAATCGGTACCAATCAAAGTTCTTGTATAGGCCCGTCAGATCTTAACTTGGGAAACATGTGTATCACTTTCCATAGAATGCTATTGACATCAAGGGGAGAGAGAGAGAGAGAGAGAGAGAGAGAGAAAGAAGTTGCCCAAAAAGAGGGGCAAGGGGGGCTTTTCCAAGTTATGTACTATCATGGAATAATAAAAACTATGAACCAGTATCAAAAGTGTGTCAAGTGAAAGAATCTTCACAGTCAAAAATAGGCAAATAGATACTCAAAGAATCAATGGTTATTCATGGAAAATCATGCTAAGCAAATAGCAAAGCAGACAGTTAACAATTATCTAGAAGTAGCAACAAGCCAACTATTAGAAAATCAGTCACAAACTAATATATTGTAATACATAGGAATGCAGAATGTCACCTCACATTTGGAAGCGTTTGCATCTCAGCTGAATATGCAGCACTTAGTTGACCTTCATCACCATGCTACAATATCAAAATAAATGAAAGATGAAATATTTGCTAGCTAGGAATATAATGAAATATTTGAGCTTCGCATAAAAGAGTCAAAACTTGTATAAAGTCAGTAAATACTATTAAACATTGCAGCTTCCTAGCATTTGAAACCAGCCAGGCAAAATAAGTAACGATTACTTTTTCTGTGGAATGTGGATTAGTTTGCAATTCTATCCAACACGTCTTAACAACAATTTTCCAAACAAGATATGTAAAACCATTTTATATCACATGCTATTTTACGACAATAAAGAGGAGGGAGAATGAACACATACTTTATTCAATAGATCCAGTGCTATAGTTTCTCCATATCTTTGAAAAAGATCATGGAAATGGCGCTCCACAACTTCTGGCTGGAGGAAGAGTTGAAAGTGCACAAATGCTAAATCGTAAGCACCATTATTCAGTGAAAATGATTCAAAAAAGAAAATTGCTGCATTTTCAAGAGAAAATCTACCGTCTGCTCGTGATTAATAACTCTAAGTTGGGGTTTATAGCTTAAATCAACAATTTGCTCCCAAAGCAGTGGAATAGAGCCTCGTATCTGAGATAAAAAAAGAAAATAACTTTAAAAATTGAAAGAAAGTTACTTCTTCTCCATTTGTTAAAAAATTAAACCTAATGAAAATATTAAGTGAAATAGGGATGTATTTGATTATTAACATAAACCAAATGGTGCTAAATATTGGTGGAAGCACAAGAAGAATGAACCAGGAAGGTTAACAGAACATCCAAAAAAGTCAAATTGTTTAACTGCTTCCTTCTTTAACAAATAAAAAAACCATGAAGTTTGGATAGAGAAAGAGATTCCAAAACACTTTATAATCGAAAAATGAAACCTTGGATAATAGTAACTGATCAGCTTTTCTGAAGTCATATGAGACAACACATACCTGCAATAATGAACACCTGAAACCTTCAAGCTCCAACAACTGTTCAGTTTCAATAAAGTTAGCAGTGTCTCCTTCAAGGTTAGCTCCCCTTCGCCACATACGTGTTCCTGCATTACCGTATTACCATATTTAGAGCAGTTCAGACATTAGCAGCATTAATAATTAAAAGGATGACTCATTCAAAAACATATTACCTAAACGTCGTGTACACTTCCTTGAAAGTAATATAAATGTGGCAGGTGAATTCTTCAACTTTAGCTGAGCAACTTGGAAACTTAAACCTAAGTTAAGTGGAAACAAGAAATATAGATTTTCAAAGAAAATATAAAATAAAATGTACAAGAAAGTTCTCATGAATATACATGAGAAGTACACACACTCATCTGCTCATACATATACATGCACATGCCACACACATGCAGATCAGTTCAAAAGCACAAGGAAACAGTAGTATAAGGATATTTCCTTGTAGGAGAGGAATAATGAACCCATCAAGCTGCCATAGCAAAAGTAATTGTGTCAAAAAGGTGGAGAAAAGAAAGAAACATAAGATTTCATGATCCTATTGAAGAGTTCAAATCATTTAACACTTTAGAGTGTTTTCTTCTTAGGACAAAAATAGAAGTTACTTTGGTATGGGAAACAGAGAAATACTAACAATATAAGAAGCTTATAGTGTTATAATATACATGGGGAAAATTTATAACCTTATACTCAATAAGTTCCTCCAAAAGATGTTTGTTCCAAACAAATCGAGGATCAGCCTGAAATTCACAGAAAATTGAAGTTAGAAATTGTTTGCAAGTACTGACTAGCTATAGATAGTACTACAATATTTACATACAAAGTAATATTCCATGCAGCAAATACGCAGCCTCTCCCATGAGCATAGCAATCATTTTTCAGAAAGGGAACTCATTTGGAATCACAAAGTAACAACGGGCAAGCGAAGAGTCATGCTTTAAATAAAATGACTCCCTCTTTTTCTTCTTCCTGAACTAGTTCAGAAAAGAGAAAAATGCATAAAAATGAAATTAAGGTAGTTTGAGTGTTTGACTTCAACTACAAAGCATCTCCAGAAACTAGCAGCTACAAAGAGTAAGCATATGAACAATATTCACCTCTTCAAACTACAAAACCTCACTTGTAACATTAACAAACCAATAACCAATATTGACATCCAAAAGATTTGTAAAAACACCAGAAGTAGATTTCTCCAAAAAAAAAAAAAGCTTAACAAGCTTTCAATGATGATCAAAGTATGGTAACTAACCTGCTTCCATATTGGTTTGCTCATCCACCCTTCCATTAACTTGCATCTTCTTTGCAAGCTGGTACATGATCAAATGCATCTTATAAACTTATTACTTCAAAAACATAAATAAGTTAGATAACAAGGAAAAATCAGTGACTATAAGTCAAAAGCACACTGCAAGGTAAAAGAATTTACTTCAATGTTATATCTGTTTCATACGAATAGTACAATCCTGGAGTTGCTTCCACTGTTTTTAACAGCGTCATGAAGTAAGCCTCATCTCTTTTCTGCTCAAAATAAAAAATCACTTAGTTTATAAAAAAAGGTTCAAATATTAACCATCAAAATAGACGTCTAGATAAACATTTTAAAGACGGGAAATAGAACCTTACTTCTTGAGAATTTGAATACCTCAAGGCCTCATTGCAAGCCAGGAATTTCATAGATTCAACTCGGTAAACAGGGTAACCTAGAAAACTTCCAACTTCCTTTCTTGAAGTTATAACAAGTACATATATTCCTGTATAAGTGCAAGAAGAATTCATGAGAAGTTGAGAACTGACTTTCGTTTCATAGATACTAACACATAAAGGTAAAATGTTTTTACACAATTGAAAATTTCACTTAATTTGGATAATTATGTACCTGCAAGCAATCTAATTGTTCCAGCCACGCCGTAAATCGTAGAGATTTTGGACGGCTTTCCAGAAGAAGATTCATCTGCAAAAATTAGAAAGTACATTAAGCTCTCCAAATCATGGAAACTAAAAATAAATGGTAAAAAATTAAATTATCTATATTCTGATTCAGAAAATAACTAATCATTCATTTCATTTACAAGAAATTTACTCCAAAGACTTAATTTGCAAATGCTAATGTTTACATTATTGGTAATATCATAAAAACAAACAAACAAAAAAATCCATAATTCAAAATTGGCGCCGATCAGGATTCTTAAAGTACAAGCCATTCCATGCTTAAAATTTCAGCAAAACGAAGATACAAAAAAGAACAGGATCAAAAACTTGCCAGGTAGTGGCTCAATGTTTCCTTCAAGACGGCAAATCGAGAAGCCTTGATCGGGAGATTCGACGGCTTTGATCACGAACTTATCTTGATATTCCAGCAATTCTAGTTGATCGTAGAGCTTGAAATTACCTGAAGAAGATCCGATTTCCATTTTTAACGAGTATTTTGATTAGTTATTGTTTGTTTTTTCGATGGAAAAGGGCAAGAAAAAGATCATCAACTATTCGACGATGATGAAGAAAGGAATAAAGGTCGAATGTTATAACGACCGGTAGTTAAATATTTTGACTTTCACTACGACGTAGTTTCGGAAAATGACGTTAGTAACCCTAATCGATTATTGTAATTTTCTGATTACTATTCTAATGGATAATGATTCCCTTGTTGTTAATGTCTGGTAAGATCTTTGTCTTTAGCTGGCGGCAATGATAAGGTAGGCCCCGACCCCAGCTAAGCTAAAGTTGTAGTACAACATAACGATATTTTATATTCGAGTATCCTATATTAATTAATTAAATTAAATTAAAATATTTTATAATCGTGTTCAAGAAATGTCAAGTAATAAAATTATTATTTATTATCCAAATTTGATTATACATAATAATTTTTAATATTGAATTTTAATTTTTTATATTATTTTTATTTATAAATTACTTAATGTAATACTTACTAAAATTTATTAATTGTTTAAAATATGATTTTAAAATTTAATTTACTTTTGATAAATTAACTTCAATTTTTTTAATTTAATTCTCATTAATAATACACATAAAAATTAATTTTAAGTTTATTTTTTATTTCGGACTTGAGTTTTGATCGAGTTTATTTAGTAAGTACTGATGTTATTTATAATTTAATTTGTCAAGTTCAAGTCTTTTGTGAATTATTAATAATCAAAATTAAGTAGGATAAGAGTCATTAAATTTTTATCAGGTTTAGGTTTGGGTTTGAGTATTTTAAAATTAATAGGTACCTTACAATTGCATTAGTGATTAATTAATACAAAGAAGGTAGGGAAGGGATCCCTTGCTTTTGATAATTGAGTTTTAGATGTAAACACTTTTTAGTTTTTAACGAAAAAGAAAAGAGGTGGATACTTTAACATCATTTATTAATTAATAAGTACTTAGCTACTTTGATATTGCTATAATTTCCATTTTTCTCTTTTCCTTTTTCATATTAATTAATATAACATAATTTTTTTCTTCCAATTAGTAAATCTTTTCACATATTACCTTTGGGCTGAACTTGATCTTACCTACAAGGCCGAGAAAGGCCTGTTTCTCTCTTTAGTTATACCAAAGTTTTAACCCACACAATGACAAGCCGGGTCTATGGGCCAACCCCATAGTTTATGAGCAGTTGCCATTGGCCTAGAAGACATGATCCAGAGATTCATAAGCTACTTTTCAGAGAGCAAAAGCGAGGGAAGTCAGAAATGGAATCTGCAGAGAATTTGCATTAGATCATGATCCAGAGATTGTTCCCACATTGTTAAAATGGTGATGAAACGTTTACAACTTGGATGACTATATGCAGTCTTACAATCTCATTTGTTTTCCCTCTACACTCTCTTTGGCCAACTGCTAACAGGAGAATCTAGTTTTTGAACAAACCAGCAAGCTCACCCTTTTCATACATGGAGGTCAGAATATCACACCCACCAACCAATTCTCCATTCGCAAAAACCTGAGGGAATGTGGGCCAGTTGCTATACTGTTTCAGTGTATCCCTCAACCCATAATTATACTCTTCATCGAGCACATCAACACTCTCATAATCTACTCCTTGGCTTTCAAGAATGGCAATCACTCTCTGCGAGAATCCACACATCGGGGCACTTCTTGACCCCTTAATAAAGGCCACTACCTTGTTCTCCTTCACCAACTTATTAATGAGTTCCTCGAGCGGAACTGTCAGTTGGACATGACGACCAGGAGTAAGTCGGAGGTCTGGCTTCTTTTTCGGAGGCTGTCGAGCCCAAGTTGTGTTCCCTGATTCATTCCCTGGTGGGACGTTTCCAGTGTTTTTTATATGTTCTTCCATCCATGACTTCCAAGCTTGAGTCAGAGCTGCTCTATCAGGTTCATTGACAACGCCAACCTACAGAACGCTTAAAATGACATAATAAATATCAGACGAGTAATAACTGTTTGATTGCATTCACATCATCAAGAAATACACCAGCAGAATTACCACGACATGACTTCTGAACAAAGTGGATTAAGAAAACGATAGACAACAAACAAAGCCAAGTGGATTTGGTGGGGATTCCAATTCAGTTTGCTTGGTAAGAATTGAACCAAGCTCTGGTTATTTTATTCAAACCTCATGGATGGTTCATGCTGAAAATTCTCAAACTACAACATTTATATATAATCCACCCACCTTGGGCGTGCATCATTTGACTTCCAATTCAATCTAGTCCCTGTCTAATTGATTTTCCATGATGAATAAAACCATAATAAAGATCATTCACCTTAAATTTCTGACCACTAAAACAATCAATTCCAGCACATCAGATAAGAACAGGCCACCAAAATCAGTTGTGAAAACATCAAGATCCACCCAATGACAAACAGCTACAACCATCACAACTTTGGGAACATAGAACATCAAAATCTTGTAGAAAACTTGGCACTTGGCCACTCAAAGACTATTAACTCAATGAATTCATGGATACGGGATTCCCTCAAAACAACAAAAGGAATCCAAATTTTGTTTGAATCAGAACTGGTAGACAAGACACAGATCAAGAAGTGGTTAGAATTACTTAATTACAAGGCTCGAAAAACCCCAAAGAAGAATGAAAATTTCCAAGAATTGAATAGTACAATCTTTATTCTGTTATAATCCCATTAAACTCGTAACTTCAAGCATCAAATTGGTTCAAACATCCCCATCCTTCAACCCAGCTCGGTCAATTATTTCTGTTCAAGTCTTATTAATTTCTTTCACTTTATTTATTGCAATTCATTTACTCCTAAATGACCAAACTCAACAATCATCATCCAAAGAAATAGTACTAATAATCATTGATAAGGAAAGCAAAGGAGAAAAAGAAGTATTGATTAAACGTACCTTAACGGAGCCGCAAAGCTCCGACACCGATTTTTTATGATTAAAAAGGCTGCCAGCAATGTTACGCGAGATGCCGATGAATTGAAGATCGTCGTTGTGATCAAAAACGGCGTAGACTCCGGCATCCGACGGAAACTTAGCGACGAATTCCTCGGGTTTTTCCGGGAATGAAACCGGTTCCACCTCCGAGAGGTTCTTGAGAGCTGAAGCGATGATTAAAGAGCGCGGTTTTTTGGAGGTGAGAGGTCTCAGGGAAACGGAAGGAAAAGACAGAGAAGGGGTGAAGCGTGAATAGAAGCACAGGGTGGGGGTATTTCGGGGATGATGAGATGAGAGTACGCGAAGTAAAGAAGAAGGGAGTGGCGAGAGATTGAATGCGGCCATTCGAAACAGAGCTTTGCTGAAACCCGGATATTTCGCTTCAGCTTGCCAGTTGGAGCTCGAAGGCAAAGAGTTTCCCCATTTTTTTTTTTTTAACTTTTTGTCCCAAGGAAAATGGGCTTCGCTTCAATTACCCAATCTAGCTATGTAGATTGTGGGGTGGGCTTGATTTGGTTTTAAAAGTCGGCTCAATTGGTCAATATTGTTCCAAATAATCAAATAAATTATTCATTTTAATTGATTATTATGAAAAATAAAAAAATCGATTTGAATTAATCAAATTCAATAAGTTTCGATTTAATTGATTAATATAAAATTTAAAAAAATTGAATTGAATTGATTAAATTCAATTGATTATCTCGATTTACACTTCTTCATAATCACCCTAAATCTAATTATGTTTTTGTAAAGCAAACTTGAATTGAATTTAACACTCAACTTAAGTGATTAAGTTTGCATAGAAATAATTATTGTTTCGATTTACACAAAATAATGTTTACCTCTATTTAATTGCGTAGATTGTGTAACGGGCTTGACTTGACTGACTAAACTACCTTAGAAATAAAGTTTAACGTAATAGCACTTTCAGAAATTGCTATTTAGCCTAACTTTACCATATTGGAATAGTATAATTAAAGATATATTACTCGACGTTAGGCAAAACAATGAAACATGCACACGATCTTCCAACCAAAATCCCCCAACAAAAAGATATTCATTTAACTATTTTGTAAAGAGACTGGATGTGATGTGTTTGATCCTTGCTTTGTCTAACAGAAATGATTTGCCAAAACCTCAATATTTTATTGACTAAGACCTCTCTAATTCATGTGAATTTCATGTTAATTTGAATAGGGAGCAAGATAAATTATTCATGACCTCATTTGCCACTTTTTTAGAAGATTATTATTTTTTTAAAAAAAAAAATTAATTTGGTAAGACACGTAAAGGTCACATTTATAATTTTTTTAAAATCATCTTTCTTGTCTGACTTAAAATTGGAATATTTTATTTATTTATTTTAAATCATTTGACATAATATTGATTTTTATTTAATTTGACGATCGTCCGTCATTATACCTGTCTCCTCTTTGAATATGCTTGACGTATATGGGATTTAAATCAAGTATATTTTAATACTATTTCGTCATGAGATAATTACCCTCTATCCAAAAGATTAACCTGATAGATACAATTTCTTTCACTTTCTTTCTTGAAGGAGACACCCATGAAAACTAAAAGCAACTTTCCCTCCTCACCAAATTGGATTTTCCCCTCCACTTGAAAGAATGCATGGAAACCCCGGAACCGCTATGGCATTATTGGCTATTGTTGCAAAAGCAAATTGCATGATTCCCTTAACCATAGTTAACTATTTCCTTAAGGACTCCGAATGCACCCAACCTCCCTTGTTTAAACAAAAATGGAAATATGTATATAAAAAAAAAAAAAAGGGAAAGGGGTTCGAGTAAAATGGCAGCGAAACAGCAGGCCCCTGTTGCAGTGAGACAAAGCCTCCTTTTTTAGGACTGTTGTCACTCAAAGAGATGTAACGTGAATACCTGAATTGGTTTAATTCATTTTCAAGCGACGGAGTCACCTTTGACACCACCCCAGTATCTAATTTTCAAGCGATGTTAACATCCTCAGCCTGTCGACAACGAAGCAAAGGAACCCTTGTTTTGCCCTGGGCAATTCAATGCATTTCAATGGGCTCTTAGAGGATGGGATGATCCCTTTTTTGGATTTGTCTTGATGATCAAGCAGTTGGAGATATTCCAGCATAGGTTCTTGAGTCGAAATCAAACCTGTAAAATCTTGGGGGCCAGAGGAGATTATTGAAATGTTTGAATTTGAAGAAGCAATGACAGCAATGAAGATGGGAAATTGTGTGTTATTTCCAGTAGAAAGGCTGCATCCATGATTGGTTTCTGCAGACCATTATTTTCCCCAAATAGCTAAGCATTTACAGCCCCCTCATGACTACTGCCAGCTAATGAATAGAGATGGGATTTCTGCATATGAGATAGTGGATTTAATTATTGATTAGAAGTAATAGATGGGGACACCATGCTTTCTTAATTCTTCATCAATCTCTGCTTCTCACATTTCTCTGAAAATAGAAGTTTAACTCGTAAAATTAATTATAAAAGAACATGTCCATTGATTTACAGGACATACATCAACTTTATTTATAATGCCGATTATCGATCTTAAATGTTGTAACTGTACCAAAAAGGAATATGAGCTTAATGTAACAATAATTACAGCTTTTCCTCTCAAAATGTCCTTTCTTTTATAACAATTTAATGCTAGGAGTGGTATTTTTGAGCGATTGCTATTTGCTTAATGTTTTCCCCAAAGGCAAGTAGATTTCAACCCAATTGAGAGTGAGTGGAGAATTATTCACCTAACAAGGTGAGATGTGTTCAAACCTGAGATGGTTTTTCATTTTTTTTTTCTTTGAGAAAATTGAAAATTGACCATGAGGATAGCATGCAGATATTCCCACAATGCCTTGTTCTTGGGGCTAGAAGGATTGGAAGTTTAAGACACAAGGCATTCCCAATTTCCCCACTGCTTCTCCCCTTACAGTGTGTAAATATATATATCGAAGTGAAATACATGGCCATGGGGTTGTAAAAAGATACCTCAAGGCCATGAGTCCAAATCATGTTCCACCAGGGAACAATACGATTGGTGACTTTCACCTGCTACAAAAAGAAGAAAACTAATCAAATTCAGCAATGATATGTACATGTATGAACACACAAGTCAAAAGAGAGAGAGAGAGAGAGAGAGAGATGAGAGATTGCTTTAACACTCCTGACCACTGTTTTTAACAAATTGTTCATTAAATTTCCCCCCACCTAACGAAAATATTCATAAACATCTAAAATATTTGATGGCAATGGCAATCAAATGGTTATGAAAGCATGTAGCTTCCACTAAAGGGAGGATTTCGCATAGATGTTAGCCTTTCAACTTACTCCTAAACCCCCCACTATTTTGCTAAAAAGGATGTTAAAGCCCCAACCATACTTGGCTTTAGCTTTACTCCTACTCAAAACACCCAATAAAATTTAAAAAAAAGAAATGGGTGAAGAGGGAAGTTCTCATCATTCTATTGCACCAGCTCATACTCTTTATTCCACCGTTGAGCTTAATTCCTCTCATGCTCTCCCTCCAACCATGAGCTTTGCAGCATCCCCTTCGACCATCATGATGAAAACTTACAGAGGAAAGCTACCTTTTTCTATTATCACAGTCATAGTCTGCAGTTTTGCTTTCCTTGCTCTCCTATATACCGAAAGAATAAGTTTTCTTTCTTCAAGTTCTACTCTGAAATCCAAGTCCTGTGCTAGAAGAGGTGTTGTTGCAAAAGCTAGTAAGTTGTATAGCTAAGAAAAAACTCAACAGGAGTTTTGTTAATAAATTGAAAACTTTTCCTGTTCAGATCGTTCTAGTGAAAAGAGATTCTAATGTTGAGTTGTCGTTGTCTGATCAACAGAGGATAAAACTACAGAGAAGAACCTAGAAAACCCCGAAATCGATGACAGGTTCGAGTTTGACCCTGAAGAGTGCAATATTGCCAATGGGAAGTGGGTGTTCAACCGTTCTGTCAAGCCTTTGTACACAGATAGGAGTTGCCCATACATCGACATGCAATTTGCTTGTGTCAGAAATGGTCGACTTGATTTCGACTACCGTCACTGGGAATGGCAGCCAGAGGACTGCAACTTGCCAAGGTAAGAAACTTTTTTTTGGTTCATGCATGGAAATGGAACAGTTTCTTGTCATAGTTTTCCCTTTCTTCTAATGTTTCGATGTGTGTAGATTTAAACCGGAACTTGCACTGAAAAAGCTTCGAGGAAAGAGGCTAGTCTTTTCGGGGGATTCACTGCAAAGAAATCAATGGGAATCTTTCGTTTGTATGATAGAATGGACTATACCTCCAGAAAAGAAGTCTATGAAACGAGGCAGAGTTCGTTCTGTCTTCACAGCCAAGGTATTGAATAGACTTCCATGTCCATTGCTTGAATGGAAAGCAAAAGGTTATCAGAAAAACAAAGCTAATGCTTCCCAATCCCCATTGTCAGGAGTATAATGCAACCATTGAATTTTTCTGGGCTCCATTTCTTATTGAATCCAATACGGATATCAATGTTTTAGAGCCAAAGAAGAGGATTCTAAAAGTTGATTCAGTTGCCAATCACTCCAAACACTGGGAAGGAGCTGATATTCTTGCGTTTAATACTTATGTTTGGTGGATGAGCGGCCTTAGGCTCAAGACATTGTAAGTTCTCTGTCAATCCCTCTAGTTTTAAAGAAACAATGCCGCTGTATCTGAGTCAATCAAGCCAAGTTCTTCAGAACATATCAAAAGTGGAGTTAACTCGTGAACCCTGCAGCTTGTTTCGTGTGATATAATGTTCAAAGCTTCTTTGAAGCATTAAGACTTGGCAGATTGGAATTTGAGTAACATTGATTTCTGTTAAAAAAATGCAGATGGGGTTCCTTCGCTAATGGTGAAGAAGGTTATACAGTGCTGGATACACCAGTTGCCTACAAAGTTGGTCTGAAGACATGGGCTAACTGGATTGATTCAACCATAAATCCCAACAAGACCCGAGTTTTCTTCACAACCATGTCCCCTATACACACAAGGTCTCTCTCTCTTTCTCTGGCAAACCTGCATAAATCTTGATAGAAGTTCCCCTTTTGCCGATTGTATCAAATTCTAATCTCTTTCTCTCCAGGAGCCAAGACTGGGGCAAGGAAGATGGGCTGAAATGCTTCAACGAAACGAAGCCAGTGATAAAGAAGAAGTTCTGGGGAAGTGGTTCAGACAAGAAGATGATGAGCGTGCTGGACGGTGTGTTGAAGAAAATGAAAGTTCCTGTCACGGTCCTCAACATAACACAGCTTTCAGAGTACAGAATCGATGCACATTCATCGATCTATACAGAGACAGGGGGAAGGCTCTTGACTGATGAGGAAAAAGCAGACCCACGACACTATGCAGATTGCATCCATTGGTGCCTACCTGGAGTTCCTGATATCTGGAATCAAATCTTTCTAGCACATTTGTAAATTTTTTTTTTCTTTTTCCAACCCCCTTATGTGTTCAAAAAGTTCTTTCATTTGTATCTGCAAGTTGTATTATTTTAGCAAATCAAGCAATTTTTTTTTTTTGACAACCTGTGACAAAGAAAGAACTTCCAAAGTTCCAATGAATCATCTGTAAAATTGTATCTTCAGGGTTCAAAACAAAAAATATTAAAGGTGTTTCTATGAAATCTAAATTAAAGAAAAAGACAAGAAAGTTGCAAAGCAAAATAGTTTCACCCCATTACCCTTTATCCAGTTGGACCACCAAATCTAATAATTTCTTGGGAAAATTGCAAACTTATCATGGGATTTGTCCTGTCAAATTTTCTTTGACCTTAGCTTTCGTTTCTGTAAACTTTCTTAGAAAACAAACAAAATTGTTGCAATTTCCATTTTTTTTCTTAAATATGTTTTTAAAAAGCTTCTATATGCCTTATTTAAGTCCAAATTAACTTTCTGTTTCGAATAGTAGGCCAAAAAGTCAAAATTCCCTTTGACCTTATACACTTTTTTGATAGATAATTTTCATAATAAATCTATAACTTTCAAGTTAGTTACTTGTAAATGATAAATACGTAAGAACAATATTAAATTGCATGATTAAAATTTTTTCCATAAGGTGATGCCATATAATTAAACTTGTGAAAATGAAATTTTCTTTCAGTAGGTCAAAATAAAACTTATCGTTGAAAAATTGAAATTTACTTTCTTCTTCAATCTCCTATAAATCCAACCGAACACTAGACTTGATAATTTTAGAAATGACCTGTTAACATGACACAAATTTAAATGGGTTCGAATCTATAATTATCATGTTTAACATGTTAAATGGATTAAACCTATTTAACCTGCATATGATATGTTTAATTAGTTTAATTAATCGTATTATTGTAGCAATTCGTATAATATAACATGTTTAACTTATTTATGATACTATTTAAATAGATTAATCTTGTTAATTATATTTATATGATTCTCTCGAATCATAATTATATTGCATTATATAAAATTTAATTCAATTTGTTTAATAAACTTATTAATCATATTATATCGAGGTAACATATATAATAAACAAATTCACATATATATTTATAATCTTAATTCATTTAATTAATTATATTATATTAATATTTATTTATATAATTATTAATACTCAATCTAAATATGACATGATTAGAACACAATAACACGACTTGTTATGTCTATTAAATTGAACGCATAATAAAATGAATTGATCTCATTCAAAAGCCTAATAACATAGTTTGGGGCCGTATGAAAGCCCATGATCCAACTACAACTCGGAAAGTTTACTCCCGAGCCTAGCTCGAGCCCTGGACCGAGGTTCAACCCAAAAGGAAATCAAAAACTCCGGCGGCTGCGCGCGACCCAAAATAACGAAATTCAAGCTCACCTGAAGAGAGAGCAAGAAACCCCGAGAAACAGAGGAGCCTGCGTCTTCATCGTCTGGCTGGTAAAATTCTGCGATTCCTCCTTAAATATCAAAATCCCTTTGGGAAAATTTCTTTTATTTTACATTTTTTTGCAATTATAATAACTTTTTTTTTGTCAAAAAAAGGTTAGGGTTTAATTGAATTTGGGCTTTCTTAGTCTGATATTTGTATTTAATTATTGTGATTTGAGGTTCATCAGATTTTGAAAAGCGAATCATGGCGGGAGGGAATTTCATGCACAGAGTTATATCCTACGTCGTCAATGAACTTGTCGTTGATAGACTAGCAAACAGGTAACTCTCTCTGTATATATATATATTTTCGTATTTTTCATTAATTTTAAATCGAATTTTCTTACGTGCTGAAGATTAGGAACTTTTAGACTATAATTTTGTGTGCTAATATGTGATGATTGATTATATATTTTATGGTAAAGAAAATCGTTTGATTGAAGCTTCGGTTTAGGCTGTTGCGAGTTTAGGTTAATGATTCCTTATTGGTTTAGGAGAAGACAAATAAAGCTCATGACTTCCAAAAGTTATTACCTTTATGAATTCAGAGAAAAATTTGCCATAATTCTCAGTTTTTCCTCGGGCTATTGCCTTTTGATTCGATGATTATTAAAACATCATTAGAGCTTCCTTTGCCATTTTTATTATTTCTTTTGTTTTTAGTTATAATTATAGACTTTGAAGCAGTGAAATCAATATTTTCACTTGAATCTTTTGATTACCATTGGGACCAATATCCTATTGGTAATATCTGGACAAAGGTTGAGTATATGGGAAGTAAATGAGTGTGATGACTTGATAATCGGTTTGTGCGATAATGTTCTGTTAACAACTTAGAAGTTTCTTTCCCTGGCTGCTAGGACTGATTGGTTACCCATCAGCTCGTTCCCTTGAAGCAAGAGCACGTCATATATATATATATATATAAAATCTGTAATGCAACATGCCATGCATTATGGATTAAGGAAATTTGAGAAGATTTAACCTCAAAACACCAGTCCCGCTTCCTTTTTTTGTAATAAATGTATTGAAAATATTACCAACTTTTTATTTAGTGGATCTGTTCAAACGCTTGAGATCAAATTTTGTTTAAGTTTTGTAAATCATAGGCAAAAGGATCCAGAAACATATGTTATAACTAATTTTAGTTTTGCTAGACTTCTTAGGTATATGTTCAGTGTAAAGTACGCATTTAGGTGGTTTGAGAAAATTTTTCTATGAACCAAAAAAAGAATTTCACTTTGATCTTTAATGGCCTATAGAAAGTTTTGTTGTAGTTTGACAACCTGAGTTGAGTATTTGTCCATCTAGGTTCATTAGTTAATGATTTACTTTCATTCTATTGGCGCTATATGACTTTTATGGAGGACTGACAATTTATTTGGTTTTTTATTTTTCAGTCCTGCCTTCCAGAGGTTTGCCGTCAGGACATCAAAGAAGATTGAGGATATTTCCAGTATGGGTATGTGCTTGTTTCCTTCTGTTACTTCTGTCTTTATTTAAATCATCCTGTGAATTTGGCCATATATTTAAACATAGAGCCAAGAAAGAACTTGCTAATGTGGATTGTTGGCTATGGTGCATGCAGCTGAGCAGAAGAGGCAAGAACTTGCTGAACAGATGAAAGAAATCACGAAAAATATTGATGTTAGCTGCTACCATTTAAGTTGATATTACATGTATTCTCTTCGGTGGATGTTTTATTGTTTCTAACCACGTCTTGTCTTTGTTCAGTCTAAGAACCATTGATGCGGTGGATATGCTAGTGCTTCCAATTTGTGTGACTGTCGTTGATAATCTAGCTCGCTGTATTCTATCCACGTGAAATAGAGGGGTGACCGCAGGCATTCTAATCCACAGGAGCTATGTTAGGAAGGGGTTTTTTCTCTCTTTGGACTGAGCTGAGATTCTCTTAAATTATACAAAAGATGATGTGTACCATATTGTAATAGGTTCATGATTTGAAATTCTGGTGCTAAGCATTGAACATTGTGGCTTGTGCCGATGTGCTTTTCATTGCATTGAGAATATAGTGTCAAGTCATAGCTCTGGTTAACAGACTTAACTCTGTGAGAAAAGACTGGATATGACGTTCTGATTTCCTGGGAAGAGGAAGATGAGAGCAAAAGGTGACAAAGTTATGTCAAAAATCAGATGGAGTAACATTTCCAGGTAGGGCCAAAGCCTTCAATTCATTGATGTGAAAGATATTAATTTATCCTTTTCTTACTACCAAACAAAGAAATGGGAACCAATCTGAATTTCCTTTAATCCATGGCCATTTTTCCCATTAACATCATCTGAGTGAAATTTCAATTCTTGCTGCGTGAGAAAATTTGCAGAAAAAGAAAATAATGGAAAAATGGCCGAGTAGGGCATTAGCCTCTTGGGCTTTGATTCTACTCTAGACTCCCACAAGTGCCAAAGGGGCTTCAGGCCATGGTGCTCACCAAAAGGAAGCCAGCCCGAAATCCAAATAGAATTTCCTGGAAAATGGAAAAGAAAAGCCCAAAAATTCTAAGAGGCCTTTGGTAAGAGGGTCGTCTTCTTCCTTTTAAAGTTATTCCTATTGCAAAACCCCTTGTCCGTGGAGGGTTTATCAAAACACTGCTAGAAAAAGCAAAAGAATTAGATTCATGGCTAGTCTTGCTATTTGGAGAAGCGCAAGTCGTTTTCGAAACTTTCGTGGGTATCTTTGTGCCCACACTCTAAGGCAATGCGGATCCTCCGTTTCATCTTCGCCACCGATCGCCGACAATCTTCACCGTCCATCTCTCCCTTTCTTGCAACCGGTTCGTTCTCCTCTTCATTTGTTTCTTTTTCTTTCGAGAAAAACCAACAAAATTCTTTCAAATTTATGATGATTTTTTTAAGTTGGGGTCACACTCACAGGTTATTCCTGTTGGAGCTGGGTTCAAATCTTTAGGAATATGTGGGAGATATTTATCTAGTTCTGCTGCTGCTTCTACTTCTGACAATCAAGAAAAATCGTCATCATCGTCGAAAGCTAATTCTAAAGGAACCCAAAGCTCTGGAGGTTCACAACAGAGCGGTAGTGATGCTGGCAAACCTGTTCGCGGCGGGGTACTCTCTTTTGTTTTTCAATTGGTTCTTTTTCTGAATTCTTTTGCCCATTTTGGATTTTGTGACGATTGAAATTTGGGATTTTGCAGCCTGTTTCATGGTTGAGTTTTCTGTTGCTGCTTGCCACTGGAATGGGAATTATCTTCTACTATGACAAGGAAAAGAAACGGCATATTGAAGGTACACTTCTATGGTGAGTTGTGTTTTGTGTTTTTGAGTTCTGCTGGGAAACAAAACATAAGAACAAAAAGGCTGTGTCTTTTATATAATGTAACTTGCGAGTTCGAGCATCATAATGTGTCTCTCTTAAATGTCTTTAAGTTTCATGTTTATGTGATTCAAGTGTAAGGCTTTAGCTAAGAGTAGTGGTTTCATGAAAACTTAATTGTAATAATTAGGGTGGAAAGAGTTGCTTTGATCCGGCTTGTTGTTGAAGGAAATATCTCTGATTTTTAATAATTAGTTAGTGGTATTATCATGTTGTGTTTTCATTCTCGCATATACTGATTAAGGATTACTGCTGCAGAAATAAGTAATGCTTCGAAGGCTGTAAAAGAGGGGCCATCAGCTGGAAAAGCAGCCATCGGTGGCCCGTTTAGTCTTATAAACCATGATGATAAACCTGTTACTGAGAAGGACTTTTTGGGGAAATGGACTATGATATATTTTGGCTTCACTCACTGCCCTGATATCTGCCCAGATGAGCTACAAAAGCTAGCTGCCGCTGTTGATAAAATAAGTAAGTTGTTGATAGTTTCATTTGGCAGGAATTTATTCGTATGGATTTAGGATTAGATAAAGGAAGTGGTGCTTCTCTCTGACGAAGCAAATTATGAATTGTATTTTTGTTTAGTTAGTTAAACTTGTTTATAATCAAAGAAAAAAATCTGATTCTGGATTTAGTGTAGAAACAAGAAAATGAGACTGGAACTTTTCAAACTATAAATATCTCATAGTGATCAGTAACATTTGTACTATCTTTAATTTCTATTTGCATCTCTTTTATCTTAGAGGAAAAGGCGGGAATAGAAATTGTGCCTGTATTTATCTCTGTCGATCCTGAGAGAGATACCACTGAGCAAGTACGTGAATACGTGAAAGGTACTTCTTAGTATTTTTTAAAGCCGGGTATTTTGATCCAGTTGCATATACTAATTATAATTTGGTTCATCAAATTTTTTATTCTCTGTAATTGTTTTCCACTTTTGCAGAATTTCATGCAAAATTAATTGGGTTAACTGGTACCTCCGATGAGATAAAGAAAGTTGCTCGTGCATATCGAGTTTATTATATGAAGACAGCAGAGGAAGATTCAGACTACCTCGTTGATCATTCCATAGTCATGTATGTATTAGCTTCTTTGTGCATCGTTTGGTTTGACCTGCATCTGTAGTTTGTATCAGCATGATATTCTATTTGTAGAATATGGAGACATTGGCATATTGTATATGTTGATGAACACAAATAGCAGAACCTCAAAATAGAAAAAAGATGGAAAATTTTTCAGGCAAGATTTGTTTGATTAGACAACGAGATAAGGAACCTATTTTCGAAGTGAACGCTTAATGTCATGGCAAGGGAAAAATGCTATGCTATTAAAGGGGAAGGGTGGTAGTAATTTTTGAGCTTGAATCTTGTTCTCATAATCACACTTGTAATAATCTGATTTTCATTCTTACATGCTAAACTACTCATGTAATCAAACTAATCCCGATACTGATAGCTTGAGTGACACCTTTTATGAATTCTGGCCTTTCTTTCTCGTGCAGGTACTTGATGGATCCTAATATGGAATTCGTAAAATTCTTTGGGAAGAATAGCGATGTCGATTCACTAACTGATGGTGTAATCAAAGAGATTAAGCAGCGCAAACTAAAGAGATGAACTTTTGGCTTCATTCGTTGGATTTGGATTTGGATTATCCTCATCAAAGGCGAGAACACTATTCAGTTTCTCCTGATGCTTTTTTGTTACCGTTATAGACTAGACAATCCATTGTCATATTAAGAATCTTTCTGTTAATGTCCAATAACTCTTATGGATGGTGCTGGAGAGTTAAAGCAATAATGGAGCGAAAGAACAAAAGGGAAGTTAAAATGGAATAGATTGCAACTGTGCTTGAATCCAAAGCTTATTTGCTTGGACGAGATTTGATATAAACTGATATCGTGACTTACTGAGATTTTTCAAGGTATCTCATGGATAGATAAACCCCTTGGGTGCATTTCAGTTCTGGAAGGGTTTGAATCAACTTAAGCATGTTCACTCTACCATCCCACACTTATGGTTCATGGTTGATGACAAAGGGATTGTTTTGCTGAATCGTAACTATAGACAAGAATAGAATTTTTGGCAGAACATTTCCTGGATTTGACACTCTTTTTCTT
>NW_018397263.1:452863-470605 GCF_002168275.2 Theobroma umbraticum | reverse complement strand
CAGATTACTCCCCTCCCCAACCATCAGCATCACATGTCAAAACAGAAAAAGAGCACTTGCCTTCAAAGCATGTGAAAAACCTGACTGGTAGACTGAATTACGGGCAATCTCACATAGATCACATGAACTCAGCTTCCACACCTGCAAGTCAAGCACTTTACTTTATTTGAACCTTAAGGTAAAAGTATAAATTTTACATTCTTGCCTAGAGAGAGGGGAAGAGAAGATTACAGAAGCAGCTATGCTATACTCTTCCACCAAAGGCTCCTTTGTTAGGTGTATTTGAAGTGGATCATCCGTAGAAAGGGAAACATTCAGACCCCTTAGGAAAAACATTGGAAAGGGGTTCCGATGATAGTCCAAAAACAATGAATTGTTGCTCAAAGGAGACATAGCCAGGCCAATCTAATAACCAATGTGCCATGACAACAATTAGAAATTCCAAGCTTATTGATTAACTAAAATATTTTTAAGTGTCTTTTGTTCTTACCTGTGCCAAATAATAAAGATACTGTAGCACAGGAGATTTCCTTAAATTGATTCCATGCGCAATGTTATGAGCAGTTAGAAATGTTGCCGCAAGGTGGTCAATGTCACCAGCCTGAAAATATTATATATATGAGGAACATAAAAAAAATTAAAACATTCATGAAGGTAGCATATAACTTTGATGAGTACCTCCCCAGAATGTGGCCTGAATTTTATGGTTGTCATGCCTTTGGACTCACGAAGCTGGGAAAGTCATGCCACAAAGTAAGCATTTATATACCAAAAACAAAGTGGTTGCATCTAGTCCTAATTGCACTCAGCAGTCATCAATAGTGTTTAAGAAGAAAATTTAGCAGTAACAATAATTGGGGGAAAGGCCAATTTATGTAAAGAAAGAAGCTATAAAGCCAATGCTAAGGAAAAAGCAACTGGTTCAGAAATAGAACAATGAACAAAGAGAGGTCTTCAAATAACCATCCAAAAACAATATTGTCTAGTAAAGATAAAATTGTATCCAATTATAAAATGCATACCTTGTTTAAGGTGTAGAGGTTAGCATAGCAGTAATATGCATAGTAGGAGTATGCAGGATTAAATACATTAGTCCATTGAGCCGGTGTAGGCATGTGTTTTGTGGGGCGTCTTTCAGGCTTACTTTCATCATCCACCAAATCCAACCCTACAACCTGAATGGGCCACAAGATGCAGATGTCATGGTAAACAACACAAACCGAGGCGCATGTGTCCAAACAAAAACATTGCAATACAAAAATAAGAAGAGTTACAAATAAAAGATAGCAAACCTGTTTCAAGAAAACATGTAAATGAGGATGTGAATCAGGATCCACAGTAACCTCAAATAGAGGAATAAAGATGTTGTCAAGAATGTTCTGAAATGACGTAACAATTCCCATGTCCTTGTAAATATTGTAAAGTCGAGGGATCTGAAGCAAAATAGAGAAAAACATCATATATTCAGGAATAAGAAATATTGTCTGGCCAACATTCAACAATTTTCTTCTGTGGAGTTCTAATCCACATAAATGGACCTTTATTTATAGGTTCACAAAATGCATCACAAAAGAAGCTAATAACTAAGTCCTGAGATTTCAAAGAGATTACTAGCACCTGAATTAACCAAACAACATTCTCACTGTACAAGTCATTATTAACGATCCAACTAGCCAGTTGGTCCCACTCACTTTGCTTCCTGCCATATATTGATATTCTGTATTCAGCCATCTGCAGCAATCAAATTGAACATCAAAAAAGGTAAAATCCGGAGAACTGGTTTGGTGTATTTAAAGAGAGTGAGCATCCTGATACATACTATGAAAAGAAAATATTATCATTTTCTAATGTGGTTTAGTGATTACATATAACTCCAAAAAGAATAAAGTAAAACATGTCAAGTAAATTTATTAAAGAATCTTCCTCCACATAAATGGTTCTACTAAAGTGCTCTTAAGTTCTGTCTCTAAGTCTGAAAAGCCAAAACAGAATTTCTTCTGCAGGTTAAAATGTATTTGTGCACAGAAAAAGTACCTGATATTTGCTTGCAGCAAGATCAGAAAACACTTGCTTTGTCAACTCACCAAGGAATCGACCTGCACAGATAGAACAGTCTCGGTGTAATTTCATAATAACAATCACCACAAAAAAAAAAAAAACAAAAAGATGCTTTCAGAGCAATAAATCAATCAAACACAAGACACAGAATCATGTTTATAGTAAAAGAATTGAAGCACACCTCATAACATATAATTAATCTATAATGATGGGCACATATGAAGAGGAGTTACAGATAGTTCATTCATAATAAAGATTGGAAGGACTGTAGGATACTAGCATTCAAAATCATATTTGAATCTTAGTACATACTTCAAACAAACACATCTCATAACAAATTAATAGAAATAAATTGCTTATTTTCAAATTGATTTTAGCGTAATACTCCTGTGTCCTTATTATCAAGGAAACATTAAGGATATACCTTGGATAAGATTGTCTTGCTTGAGGAAAATCTCCCTGAGTCTACTTTGACCACAGGGATTATACTTAAGATTGAACTTATCAAAGCGATGAAAGGTACTCTTGTCTGCATGAACATCAAGAAGGTCCACATTTAGATCATACCTGCTCAAACAAAAGCAAGAATGAATTATAATCTAAACATTAGTCACAAAATCTCCCTCCCTTTTTAAGCAGAAAATAGGTAAAAAAGAAAAAGTCATTACCCAGTTAAATCCAAGCTCTCAAAAACTTCTTTCAGGGTCAAATATGTCCCATCTCGAAATATTACAACCTGAACAAAGAGAGAATACAGTAAACACAACTTTTGGGCAAAAATGTTTCTTCACATGCATCATTTTCACACACCTTTCACAATAATGAATGAGGCTATTCCTACATCAAACGTAAAGTTATAATTGGTCAAACCAAACAAATGAGCTTGTTTGCAAATTCCATATTAGAGAGAGAATATCAAAAAGCAACACAATTTTCAAGGAAAGTGGGCACAACACACACATTTACATAGCACGCCTCCTTGCAGTGAAGAATGGCCAAATCATAGAGCATAAATGCATCATTTTACAAGGAGAAAATGCATACTATGGCAGTTTTAGTTGTCATTAGAATAAAAAAAGGGGAAAAACACACCAGAGGACATCAAGAAGAATAAAAGTTACCTCATCTGGCTCCTTCCTCAACTTCGACTTTATAAACCTTAGAAGATGTTTCTGGTTCATGCAAGCTGAGTGATGAACATGAGTATCAACTTTCCTCACATTATAAAAGTCCCGATGTGGTGCACTTTTCTGAGCTAGAAATTCTCTATCCGCATTGAGCATCAAATGAAGATTGAATTTCTGAATGGTATCAAAATGAAAGTATTTTAATGATCAAAACTAAAAAATTACAAAATTAGCATGCACTTCAAAAACAACGAGAAGTATTTACTTGTTCTAGAAGATTTAGCCGGTGATGACATAAAGTTCTAATATTCCCTGCCGCTATAACACGAAGTATGTGATGCAAGTCAGTAAAGAAGGTTGTCGCATCAGCTATAGGAAAGAGCTCCTCTTTTGCTGAAATAAAACAGAAAAAAAAAATGAAAATGCTTAAGCAAGAGATTAGTTCAGATCATCACAAGTAAGAAATTTTAGTATCAGGTCTCTTAAAGCTTACAGTATTTATTTGCATAGACATGAATTACTCCATCTTGCATCGCAAAATAATGCTGCAAAAAAGGTAGGCATGCCTCAGCAAGAATGAATGCAAATACGAGTGTGACTTGTGGTACAGAATCTAGGTTTGCAAGTATAAGCTTACATCAGATTTTTCCTCCGGAGCATAAAAAAATGGCTCTGGATTAGGTTTTGGTGTACTGGGGTCTGATATAACTTCTTTCTCCCAAGGAGCAACTGCTTCCTTGAATACATATCTTTTCCGCATTTCAAGGCATTCTTGCAGAACCACATAGGCCTCAGCTTCATCTGCTGATGGTACCTCTGAGTAGAAATAAAAATAAATTAAGAAAACTAGATTTGCAAACTGTACTTGCAAAATCTAATATCATACCCTTAAAGTAAAACATTGGACCTTGTAATTTTTCAAACAAGGAAATACATACATTATTTTAGATCAATTTTGAAGCCTTTAAAAGAAAGATTAGCATGTTTTAATAAATCATACAGGAGTAAATTTTTAGGTCTACTTTGAATGTTTCCAGCATTTTTTTTTCTTTTTTAACTTTCCCTCCTTTTCTATTACATAAATAAATTGCTAAGCATTCAACATGTTGAGAATTTTATATGCGCACATGATCTAAGCATTAGGACACAAGAAATAGTGAGAGTGGTGTATGAAGCAAGAACAAAAATTATAATGCATAACTATTAAACACAAACTTAAGTTAGCATACAATAGAGAGAGTCAATACCAGTAGGGGCAATTCTAAGTCGTGCAAAAGTTTCTTGCTCTGGCTCTTTCCTTAGGATATCAGCTGCAATAGGATCAGGCTGAACGCCATGCAGGTCACCGGATACACTATGGGATCGAATCATGCTTGAAGCAGCTATCTGGATTGCCTCTCCATTGGCATTAATGTGGTCTGGCAAATTTGGGCCCTACATATGTGAGATTTAGGTATAACTCAATAATTTGATTAAATTTTCAAGAAACTATAAAAGCAAAGCAAAGCAAAGCAAAAGCAAGCTCTGTAAGAGAACAGAGTAAAGTTGACTCACGGCATTTCCATTAGTATGCAGATATGTAGTGTCTATCTTAGAATTGTCAGTCATATTATCTTCATCATCTGATCCCTCTATGCTCTCAAAGGCACTTGCACTAGCAACAGGGGACTTGGGAGAAGTAGGTCGAATAAGACTTGAAGATCTCTTAGCTGAAGTTGCATGGCCACCAGACTTCCCTGAAGCCAAAATAATTACTGTATCAGAAAACATATTGACAACAATATATAAAAACATAAAAGAAGACACAGAATACTAAGTGGGGGAAAAAAAGACAAATCTTATTCTTTCCAAGCCCTGAAACTGGAGCTTTCTCATGAGTGAAAGTTGTGTTATATATCGCAAAGAGAAGCAGCCAACAATCTTAAAAGGCAAAAAGAAGCACTCAATTTCTTTTATTTCGATTTTTACAAGTGTTTAATGATCTTCGCATATCTTGATTACTTAAATATTTCAGATTCCCGCAGAGCAGCAAAATTTAAAGTCAGATTCTCTAGAAAATATGGCTGATCCTCCCCTGAAGTACTTCCAAACAAAGAGTACTGAACTCTTGCCCTAAGGTATCAAATTTTTGTTTCCATGGCTAAAGGTAATAAAAAGCAGCACTCTTTGTAGAATTAATCTGGTAATAACTTCCATTCCCTTGTCATAAAACAAGAAATGAGAGAATTATACAAAGAAAACAAGTTTCCAAGCTGCTAATTCTGCAATGTGCAAAACTGCACTTCACAAAGTATCAAGCTGTTTATATCATTGAATAACACATCAAACCTCCTGATTTCAAATCCCAAGTTTACCTTGAGGCAGCGTATGGAGCCTCGGCAATCCGGGGGGAATCCCGTCAACATGGATAGCACCGTTGCGTTTCTCTTCTCCATCAATCCCGCCGGATATCACCGAAACATCCGGCAGAGAAGCCGAGCCACGGCGGTAGTATCCGTTCCCCTTCCGGCGAGAGTGGTGTCCGCGCCGTTTCTTGGAGTGCTGCGGCGACTCTCCGTCCGAAATCTCCTCCCTCTCTCTCTCCACCGTCTTGGCGAACTCCAGCAGCTGACTCAGAGTTTTCCTGTGCATATAATACGCCGACACGGCTACCAGCGACGCTCCGACCAGAGCCGCCATAGCAAGATGGACAGTGTACGTGTCCATCTAGAACTCTCCACAAAATTTTCTCCCCGCTGTCCTTCCCACTCTCAAACAAAAGCAAAACAGAGAGCAGAAGGAATCGGAAATCCAAAAAACCTACTACAACACAACAGTCTTCGGCAAAGGAAGAAAACACAGAGAGAGAAGCTCTGTTTTATTCGGGACAGAGCTCAGCCTTCTTTCAGAATTTATAGGGTAAAAAATTTTATTTAGTGGCTGTTTGCCTCGACTGTTTTCAGTCTAATTACTTCTTAAAATTGGAAGTCAAGTCAAACAAATATTTTTAAAAAATAATTTTTTAAAAAATAAAATAAAAAATTTAGAAAACAGTTTTACAGAAGATTTTCTTTTTATTTTTTTTAAAAACACATCTCGTTTTCAGAAGATTTTTTATTCTGTTATAAAAATTTTTTCACCTATTAAAAATAATTTTAATATTATTTATTTTCATTTTTATATGATTTAATATTAATTATAAATTTTATATTATATAAATTTTTTTACAATTTTAAAATTTTATTTTAAATAAATAAAAATTCAAATTTATTTTTTATTATTAATAAAAAAATTTATGATTAATAGAAAGTTATTTATTAAATTTTTTTATGATAATTTTAATTAAAATTAAAATTTAAATAAATTATTTTATCAAATAATTTATTTATAAAATATATTTAATTTAATTTTAAAAAAAAAATTTAAGAGTTTAATAATAACTTTTAAATTAAAAAAAATCAAGTCAAACAAACTCTTATTTCTTTATTTCTTACTTTTCTCTCACCCTACTTTTTGTAGTGAAAAAAAAAATGTAAACCTGATTCAATGCTTTTAACCCTTTAATCTTCTTATTTAACATGTTTAATACATTTAATTATTAAATTATTAATAATTTAAATTTATAAAATAAAAAATTGATAAATCAATAATCAAGATTCACATAAGTGATAATTATTTTAAACACATGAAATATGTATTTCATGGATGAAAACTTTATGTGAATTGAATATTCAAAAAATTGAAAAAGTTTGTGCTTTTATTAAAACTTTAACTAAATCTTAATTACTTTTTTAATAAGCAAGTTGAATGCTTTTAAATTGATATAGTATCGTAATTAGCATTTAATCTAATTCATTGTTTGATCCTTGATTGACTACAAAGTCAAATGGATTTTTATGAGTTTTAAAGGTAAAAAAATATAAAAAATGGGTTCTCCTCTTATATAAGCATTTTCTTATAATTATTTTCAAATAATAATTGTTTAAAACACAAAAAATAAAAAAATTCTCAATTATAAACCATAAATACATACAGTTAATTTTTCTCGTTTTTAAATATCTATCTTTATTTTATTTTTATCAAAGTTGAGACTTAAATTTTAATTTTTTATGTATTTTATATTAATATTTCAATGCTTTTTAAAATAAAAAATACGAAAAATAATTTTATAAAAAATAAAAAAAATATTTTAAAATATCTAAAAAATAAATAAAGGAGATGGATAATAATATTAGTGAAGCTCTTACGCGAGGCCAAAAAAAATAATATTAAAGAGGGGTGGGGGAGGGGGAATCTTGTCCGGTTAGAGGAAGTGGGGCCGGGCTGGAGCCCAAGGTGGCGTCGGAGGATTCGTGTAAAAGGCGGTGTGGATCGTGGGTCGCTTTCGTCATCCAAAACGAGGTGCATTAGCAGTATATGCCAAGCAGCTGCAACACACCCAAAATAAATAAATAATAAATTAAAAAAATGAAGAAATTGCTTCGGACCACCATTTACCATATTAAGCAAAGGAAAATTAAATAGTGTTTGATTTTCCATTATCATTTTAGACCAATTTGAGCCTCCCAAAAGGACATATAGTTAGTAGCATGTGGGCAAATTGCGTGGAATCCCCGCTACCGAATCTATGTATTCCTCTTTATTAACCTCCTTTAACCTATGATTTCTTCACATTTTTACACGTTAGAAATGTGGTTTAATTAATCCTAACTTATTTCAAGTTTCGATATTTGTTCTGGTTCGATCTAAAGGCACAGTGCCAACTAAATAAAGATTACCAATTAAGCAAACCCAATAAACCTGCGAACCAAGATTTACTCTTTATCTTCTTAACAATTCAATATGTACGTAGATATAATTAAAACCGACATCTTGAAATTGGATAATTTGAGTCTTGATTTTTTTTAGCTTTATGGTGAATTTCAGATTACCAGATTCAATTAAAACTTTACTCCATCCCTTTCTCTTGCTAACTCCATTGACCCTGCTTGAGAGAAAATTCAAACATTGTTAATAGTTAAAATATCACAAATCAATTTCTAACTAGATGCAAACAATGTCAAAGAAAAGGAACAAAATGTTGTTGTTTCACTCTTGTGCTAGTACTCATCAAAATTCATAAATATGGTTCAATTCCCTCAACTTGATGGGCAAGGAAAATAGGGCGGGGTTTGATAGTAATGTACTATTAGCTTAGTACTTTAGGGAATTTAACAAAAATTTATTCATTCGTTGGCCTGCCCAGCTCACCAGGTCAGTGAATAACAGTAGCTTGATTGGAAGGATTCCCCCTAGGGAAAGAAACAACAAAATTTAGTGTTACTCAAATGCATCAATTCACCACTGTTATCACGTGATATCATGCACATTTTTTCAACATATTGTCGAGTGATATTACACCATTGTGATCTTACGTTCAAGTTTAATCTCTTTGTTTTTTTCAATCAATATATTAATCAAACTTTTTGTCTCTTATAAGTTTATCCATATCGAAAATTCTTTTATTCGTGAAGTTTTTTCATAAATTGTCAATTGATTTTAATCTCTCGTTAATTTTAAATTTTAGGACAAAAACAAACTCAAACTTTCAAGTAATATAGCTCAAAATCTAATTATTTCGTCTCAATTCATAACTTCTTGGACTGTGTGGGTCTCCAGTTGACCATGAAAGTGACCAGCCAAAACCCAAGTTAGACCAGATGAACCCATTAACTTGGCTTGAGCAATGAGCCAAGGTTAACTATTGCAAATATGATTTGACGATGATTGACTCTTGTGGCTAAGATAGCAAAGTTCAAATTGTAATCGTTAACATGAAGACAAAACACCAAAAGGGGGATGCCTGATTTCAAGGAGATAAGCTGCACAGCCACATAGGTATGCTGGCAGAAGAGATTAGAATATGCGCGGATAGTTGATACTGTGCTTTGTGGTGGAGAATGTGGATCTTTTTCTTTATATATTCTACTTACTTATCTCGATACAACACTTAGGGTAGGTTGAAATTTTGTAAGCATTAACACTTTTAACACTACGAGTTTATCGAATTCGTGCACGGAAAAGTGGAGAGAATCTCCCATGCTTGGATTAGAGTCTCTCCTAATTTAACGTTGCTGTTGAATTTAATCATTAAATGAGCTAAACCTGCTCTGTCCAAAGAATTTCATCTTTAGAGTCTTTCCTTGTTTAGCGTTACTGTTGAATTTTATTCGTCATTATATTTTTATTTAATAGGCTTCTTGAATATATGTGTCGCTGTTAGGATTTTGTCATTATACTTTTATTCAATCAAGTAAACCCGTATCGTTTTCACGACTGTAGTTGCTTAATTGGAATATGTCGCTGTTGAATTTTGTCTTTATGCCTTTATTCAACCGGATAAACATGTGTCGTGTTCACGGCTGTAGTTGCTCCAGTGGAATATGCAACATGGAACTTGCGTGGGATATATTACAGATTGATTTGAACCGTAAGCCAGCCACCAGGCAGAATATGCTTGCGTTCTCCCTTTTATCAGTTGCTTTCCCTGTTGACAAAAGGAAAATATCAGTTGGATTAGAACCGTATAAACCCCATGTTTTCCCCTAGAAGGTTTACATGGAAAAGTAAAGGAGTGCGAATACAAGATGATGATGACATGAGTTGAACCTGGAATAGAATTATTGAAACCGACACGTTTCCAATAAAATACAAATTTGTCAAATTTCAAAATTATATATATGGACAAAAAATTAAATATAATTTATTAACTTTTACTGTAATTGATGGTGTCTTACGTGATCAGAAGAATTTTTGTTAAAAGAATATTTTCTACGGCTATTGGTATGGAATACTCTAACTATTGATTCTGGCAATGCTATTTTTTGAACTATTAATCATGTTGTTGTTCATCAAAAGATGAAACATATATTGGAGATGGTCTCTTTCTACAAGTTTTGTTTTCAGACAGCCCTCTTGGTTTTTTTTTTTTTCTTTTCACCAAAGCTGGATAGACAGTTTTTCTAATTGATTTACAATTTCTATATCCCCTCTGGTTGTATTGGAATAAAGATGTAAAAGTGAGCACGAGGTTTCCTGTCTCCTATCCCTATGCTTGAAGCCAAATGGCGAACAACCCCCGCCATGATGCTGCTTTTGGCTTTTATATATAATTAAATAAACTGAACAAACACCAGCTAGTTTCGTAAGCCTGTGAAGTTGTGATTGACCAGGAAAAGAAAAGAAACTACAATACATTAGTGCATTCCATTTGGACTTTGTCGCAATGATGATTCTGGTGAGTAGTGACCACATCATTGTAACTTAGATATGGACATGGTCCATATGAGCCAAAGGAGACCATCCTACAACGTCCCAGGCCAATCTCTATCTCTCTCTCATCTCTGCATGTATAGAATACGTGTATGTTGTCAAACGTATAATATTTATGTATATACGTATATGTATTTGATGTATACATATCAACATACAGATTTGACAGAACAATAATGATTCATGTACATGAGGTCGCCACCAACCATTATGTCACGTGAAAATTTTGTTTTAATATCGAATTATTTTGATTGAAAGATCTTGTGTCAAAGAATATATATTTATATATAAGTCGGGACATTTATCTAAAACATGCAAGCAGACAACTTATGAGATATATATATATTAATAAACGTATTCGTTGCATATCTTAATCGCAATCTTTCTAACGTAAACGAATTTATAAATGAACAAGAACGTAAAGATATGGACTTAATAATAATCAAAACAATTTTCTCCTATTCCCGAAAATGATTAGCTAGCAAAAAGAGGTGCTCCTTCGTTACAGCTGGATCGACTAAAATGGATCATACAGCCGGGGACCATTTGCAGAAACAAACAAAACAAGGCTTTGGAACAATGACATTTGTTGCAAATAAGTTACCCTAGCGATTACTATATGTTGATTTTACAGCAATGAGGGGGTGATGTGGTATTCCACTTTCCATGTCAGGTTGGAGTTTTTAAATATATACTTTCCTGTTTGCCTTCTTTGTTTTTACGGAAAGGATTAGCTGAAGTCGACAACAAATAGCCTTAATCTTGTTATTGTTTTAGGTAGATTTATAGTAATTGATGTTGATACACCCTCTTGTGACACTGGTTATCCAGTCTTATTCCATTAGGGTGCATGACAGATGTTGAAAGAAAGTTATGGTTCTTAGGCAATTGGAAGCTTAGAGGGAATCTTTGAGATTTCTCAGGCTCCTATTTCCCATGTCTTAACATGCAATTTCTGTATAATTGTATGTTTAAAGCCTGCACAAAACATGTGCAGGCTGAATAAAAAAATATTTAATAAACTTCGATCAGCATACCAGGATCGGATATTTATCTTTCCATGGTAAAACTATTTAGGGTGCTAAATCTGATCTTGGGTTGTCAAATAGATAATCATGTTAAAATTGTGTTAATCATCAAAAAAGAAGGATGTCTTCAAAGGAAAACCCATGTATTAAAATACGATTAGATATATGTCAAATGCTTGCTTCCTTCAAGGTAATATATATACTATGAATCTGGAAATTGAAACCAAGGGAGTAATTATTTCAAAACTACTCCACTTAGTTGATTGATGATGATTTTTGTTTTTAATTTAATTTCTACTTGGCCTGCATTTGTGAAATCAAATCAAATTGATTAATATCACACTATTTAACATGATATATCATGCTAATTTTATAATCAAGATATTTCATTAATTGGGGATGGTATTCGAGAAGAAATTAAATTATTAAGAAATTTAAATGAGAATGGACTGGAGAAGAGCAATTGAGTTATTGAGAAACTTAAATGAGAATGCACTCGTCCATAATTGACCATCCATTTAGATAAATATTTATAAAAGTGGAAAAGATAAGTTAAAATTAATGCAATTAATATTGACTACAATTCTACCTCTTGAATTCAACTGTTATTAGTACCATTTTTTAAGGGGATAATGAAATAAATTTAAAGCTCTATATCTATCCAAACGAGGAGTTAGAGTTATTGACTAGTTCTATGATTGCAGTAATTACTTAACTAGAGCATCAAGGATCAAACAACAGTGATCTGCAATTTTGCTAACAGTGTGTTTTCCTCCTCGTGACCAGGCATGTTTTCTTTGTTTTGATTCAATTTACTTCCATTAGATTTTTTAAGCAAATTTAATTTTTTTAGAATATAAGCAAGCTAATGCAGTATGATTAATATTAAACACATCCAATTCTATATGTGCAATTTTTCTCAGGTCAATTGAAATAAAAATGAAGCATGATGAAGAAGAAATTCCTCCTTGGATTTATGTAGGAGCTTCCATCATGACAGCTTACAGATTCTTTGGTTTGATGTGGTTCAGCTTATCATTGTTTAAAATGGAGTTGAAGCTTCCGGAAGAGAACCACTCTCAAATTCCATTGGTATTGGCCATTATCTTATATTATGGCCTTGCCTTCGGTTTTCTTATGCCCTCGATCATTGTGTATGGCGCGCGTTCACTGTCATTGTTCTTTAGCTACCTGTGGCATGGAAGTGACAAAGCAAAGTGCAAAGAAACTGGAAGATTTCCAGTTTGTTTTACTGCTGCAGCATCCATATTGTGTTATATCTTGGTTCCAATATCCTGGAGGCTGCTTAAAAGCTTCATTGGAAATCTTCTGAAGAATCCAGATGCTAATGCAGCCCTGGCGACTGCCCTTGTCTTACCTTTTCTTTTTGGATTCTGTATCAGTCAGATATTGCTAGGCATTCCTCGAAATTCTTATATCGAGAAGAAATCCTTAGAGATTCTAAAGAGTTTCTCCAAATTCGGATATTGACAACATTCGACCCAAATCCTGAAAGACTAAAGTCGAGCTTTCTTCAAACCTCTTATAGGAAATACTTGTTTGAATTATTCATATGTTTTCTTTTTCTAATTCCTTTACTAGTACGGTATCCCTTGCATGCCACAAGGATACGAAAATTCTAAATAATATTTACTGAGATTAAATCGTTGCAATTCCTAATGCATTGTTGACGATCATTTTGTTCTATTTGCTATAGGGAGGGTGGGAACCGGGGTAGAATAGGATCTTCAATTCATGCATCTTATGCTCCTGTCCATCACGACAAAACCTGAATATGAGGATATTAACTGAAGATTTTTGTTGATGAATGGTGCCAACATCTGCCCAAATTTTTCTCGCGAAGGAAAATTCCCATAATATTCGTTTCCTTTTTCCAGGTTTATGTGAGGTTGACAACAGCATCAATGGAGGCAAAACACCTCTGTTGTTGATGGGTGGAGTCAGGAATCACATTCCTTTCCAACTACAAGAATATTTTATATTTGAGAGCTTCAAGTTGGAAAGGGAAATCACAAAAGATAACAAAAATCAGATGGGGATAGAGGGAATTTTAATAAGAGTGGATTCAAGTGGGAGCATCTTTGCTTGAACTCTAAAAGGCTTGATTCTGGGCCAATCATCATCAGGCGTGGAAGATTTAGGTTTCCGTCTCGAGTCAACACAAAAGCGAATCAATTTAATATTCAGAGACGATGATTTGGATTAGTTCAGTAACTTCTCGGATTAAACTTCGGGTTTCATTACCAGTAATTAAACAAAAGATTGATAATAATCAATGATATCTTGCTAAAGATCTCCAACAGCAACTTAGACTTTTATTTTATTGCAATCCTTTAATCATAAAATCCAAATGCTCTAATTGAAAGATTTCAAATCTAAAAGGGACAGTTAGTGGGACACAAACACCTTTGTGCACTAATAGTTTTTTATATGTCCCAAAAGGATGGGCCATTATGTAATTAAAGATTAGTTGTTAACATGATTGTAAAGTTTAAATCGACTCAGATAAATTAATTAAAAAGATGGACTACTATGTAATTAAAGACTAGTTGTTAACATAATTGTATAGTTAGGTCGATTCAAACAAGAAGTGGACTCAAGTTGAGTTGGATCAGATTCAGATGAGTTTCTAACTTCCAACTCAATTAATTCCATAGAAGGGATTCATTTTTTTTATGTGAAACTTTTATCTCTTTACTGAATTGGGCCCCATGGGCCAGGGACAGTTGTAATTTGATTTGTGGTTTTGATTCAACTAAAATTGGCACTGAACCTGCCCAATTACCTTTCTATAAAATTTTGGGCTCCATCTGGCTTAAGAATAGTATGGCCTTCTAGGCCTTTTAACGGTTCCTCAATACCAATCCCAGCCCAATATCCTTGAGAGAAGCTGAGTTGATTGTCGTATGGCAATGACACTTGAGCAGTCACGCCCTAAGCTCCCACGGAAGACTAGGGACAAGGTTCGAGTTTAAATTTTGTCAATTTAGTTTAATTTTATTAAATTTATTATTATACTTTTAAAATTCAATAAAATTAAAATAGAATAAAAAATTTAATATTCAATAAGAGCTAAATTTGTCCTTAAATCAATTCGATGTTTCATTTTAATTTTTTCTACATTATTCTTTTAATTACATTTTTCTAAGTAAATATTTAAATTCTTGGAATTTAAAACTCATTTGAGCCTTTAGTGCTGAAACAGCTGAATGGATTTGTGAGGGTGCTATCTACATAACGCAAATATCACGGGAATATATATTCAATAACTGAGAGATTACGAAATACAATACCATTAATATTAGTCTTAATCATCTACTAATGTTAAAAAACAACGAAATACATTTTAACTAAACTAATTAAAACTTCATTTGCGAATAAAATGACTTAAACAAATTAAAAATACTTCCAAAAGTCCTAATTAACAAAAAATTAAATTATCACACAGGTAATACTTTTTTCTTGTGGCCTACAACCACAAGTAAACTTGCATTTCTTCACCTTCAGGTGACAATTTGGGTTGGCATATTTCTGGTTTGAAGATCTTCTAATTATATAGTTGATCTCCACAGAGATGTAGGAACACAACTGCTTTCTGTTTGTTGGTGAAATGAAGCCCGCGAGAACATCCAACAAAGAAATGACATTGAAGATTCAAATTTTTATGAAACTTTTGTAGTGTTACTTGAACCATGCTTATTACAAAAGAGCATAGCCAATGTAGAACATCCAATTTTGGTTTTACAAAATAATTACATTTCAAGCGTTCCCTGAAGTGTTCCAAGCCAAGAATACTCAAGTGCAGAAACGCCCGAAGTGTTTCAAACGCTGAAGCACCTAGGGAGTTCAAGCGCAGAAGCACCAAAGGCGTTCCAAGACAAAAGCACCTAAGGGTGTTCTAGCACTAAAAACACTAGAGTGTTCCAAGTACAGAAGCGCCCGAGGGAGTTACAAGCACGGTAGCACTTAGGGAGTTCCAGTATAGAAGTGCCCAGTAGCGTTCCAAGTGCAAAAGCACCAGGGGCGTTCCAAGTACAGAAGCACATAAGGGTGTTCCAAGCAACATAAATGCTTAGGGTGTTCCAAGCGCAGAAGCACCCAGGGGCATTCAAGTACAAAAGCACATAAGGGTGTTCCAAGCACAAAAATGTCTAGGGTGTTCCAAACGCAGAAGCACTCAGAGGCATTCCAAGTAAGAAGCATCTAGGGGTTTCCAAGCACAGAAAACACCTAAGGACGTTCCAAGTACATAAACGTCCAAAGGAGTTCAAAGCGTAGAAAGTTCCAGAGTTCTATCCGTAGAAGCGCCTAAAGTGTTACAAGCATGGAACAATTATTTGTATGAAAAGTGAAAGCAACTCAGAACAAGTGACAGGGTTCACGAGTTACCTTCACATTGTGGGATGTTTAAGAGTTTGGCTTGGTGGCTCAGATATAAAAAGTTAAGAGAACTTCCTCTTAACCTTTCCTTGAAGTACATGTGTTTTATCCTTTTTCTTTCCTTCTTCCTTGAAAATACGAGTACTATCAAAGGCCACTACTTCCTTACTAAAAACTTACATTCACTAACAACTACATGATCATTCTTTCAATATCCCGTAAACCATTCTTAACTGTTCTTCCATAACAGGCACATTCTCCCATGATTGAACGTAATTCCTAACAACTCCTAAGAAAGTATTGCTCTTACAGTATAAATGTGAACTTTGAAAGTTGGACAAGGGGATTAGAAACCCAGTAGAGTTATACTAAAAAAAGCTCTCAATACTCCTCCACGGGTCTTTCTTTAGTCCTTTCTCATTCACAGCTATTCGCCACTTTGTCAACTTTCCTCATCTGTGCCCTTGTCTTCTCCCTTTATTTTGCAATCCGTATCAATTATGAAATGAGAAAAATTTTTAAAGAAAAATTCTTGAGAGATTATAAAAAATTTCTCCAATTTCAAATTTCGAGACAGAAATTGCAAATATTTCTCCAAATTCAGATATTGAGAAGAAATCTTTAGACATTGTAAAAAAATTTTTAAATTCAAATATTGAGAGTGTTTAGGGTAATTATAAATATTTATTTTATAATTGTAATGTGTAATTTATTTATTTGATTTAAGTTAACTTAGATTTAAATTATTGATTTTTTTAATAAAATTAAATTGGATCAGAATCGAATGAATTTTTTCGAGTTAGAGTTGGTTTAAAATGAAAATAAAAGGTTACCAACGTCAATTATGTTTGCTCAAACTTACACTTTATCACTTTACTTTGACCAACTTAATTTAATTGTAGAGAAGAGATGATATAATTTTTTTCAAAATAAGCGTGAAAATATTTTTTCTCTTTACTAAATTGGCTCCCACAATCCGGAACCGTTGGAATTTGACGAACTATATTAAAATTGGCCCTGAACGTGCCAAGTTAACTTTCTTCAAGCCTTTGGGCTCCATCTGGCCTGTGAATAGCATGAGCTTCCAGGCTGGGAGACGGCCCATGAATAGTGGATTGTATGGGCTCCATTTGACCTAGGCTGGGTTAAGGATAGTATGGGCTCCATAGCTTCCAGGTTGGGTTAATAATTTTTGTTATTATTAATAAGTAAAGTAAATAATTATATTTAATCTCGTACATGAATTTTATATATTGTCAGTTACTTAAATATTACCGTCTCATTAATAAATAAATTTTAAAATTAATAATCTCAAAACAAAATACTTATAATTTAAAAAAATTTGATTTTCAAAGACTTTTGAACTCTTAACTTTAAATATTTACAAAATAATAATATATAATTATATGATAGTGTATAGATATTATTAATCGATAATGTGTTAAATATAAGTTTTTTTTTAAAATATCATTTTTAATGTAATGCCGATATAGAGCAAGAAATTCTGATTTCACACATTAATTCCTTTTATCGTAATAATGCATAATATTTATCGTAAAGTTTACTAAATTGGGTAGTTTAAAATTACTTCACTTATACTTTAAGATATGAAAAAATCATAATGCAATGTGAAAACTTAGGATTAAATCAAATTGAATGAAACTATATGAACTTTGGGCTTAATCTTTCATTTTCAACTATATATGAATTTAGATTGATGATTTAATATGCTTAAAGTAATTGATTGATTATTGAAATAAACAAATTATTTGTTTGCTTCAAATATTTTAATCCGTCGGTGTCATAAAGTCGGTAGGCTTTGGTAAATTAAATACACC
>NW_018397263.1:447625-452580 GCF_002168275.2 Theobroma umbraticum | reverse complement strand
AAAAAGAAAAAAGAAATTAAGATTATAATTGTTATTATATTATAAGTTAATTTTAAATTTTGTCACTATATTTTAATTTTATCAAACTTTGTTATTTTATTTTTAATTTTTTTAATTTTTAGATTAAAAATAACGAATATCAGTGAAATTTATGCCTTGCATTAATGAAATCAATGAAATTAAAAACGTATAATGGTAAAATTTAATAAAATCAATAGTTACACGATGAAAACGGTAGGTTTGTTCGTACCAGAGAACTTCTCTTTTTCCCCCTTGCAACTATAATATGCAGGTAGGAGCCGGGTTATCACTATACCAGAAATACTTCAAAGTCCACTCGCTGGCCTTCATCCCTCTCCTTTGAGCTTCAAAGAGTAAAGTTAAAAAAGAAAAATAAATTAAAAAAAGGGGATACAAAGCTGAATCGCTTCAATGTCGTCTGTACTCAACACAGTCTCTTCCTTAAGGCTATCCAGAATCTACAGCAACAAAAATCACCTCCGAGTCCCGACTCAGTCCGTTTCAACTCCCGCTTCCGTCTCTTTCACCAGTGAGTGAACTCGCTCCTGCTCTTGTTTTCTGCTCTTTGAGTAGCTGGAAGGGAAACGGAATTTGAAATTTTAAGTAGCACCATCTTTAAGCAAGAGTTCAATTTATAGCTCTTATCGCTTCGATTTTCCATTGCCTTGCGTTTCCTATCCTCGATGAAGCTTTTTCGGACTTAATTTATTTAATTTTTCACTTTTCTCAGGACGGAAATTGTCCGTGAGAGCAGCGGACACTGATACAAACGAAGGTTTTTTTTTTTTTCTTTTTGAGCCTTTAAAATAATTGTAATTCCTGTATAAACTTCTTTTTTCAATTAAATTTTGATTTTTTATGTGGATATTTATTTTGGCAGTGAAATCTAAGGCACCGGATAAGGCGCCCGCCGGTGGCGGGTCAAGTTTCAACCAACTTCTTGGTATCAAAGGAGCCGCTCAAGAAACTGTAAGCCCTCTATATACAGATCCATTTGGTACTCGCAAGTTTTAATTTTTTTTAATTATTCATGCGTCAATTATAGTCTAGAAATGCAATTGTAATTTAGGTGTCAACTTAGAGAAAATTGATGCTTATTTGAAGAGCAACCGCCATTATTTTTTGCTGATAAATTATTGTATTTATTGCATTGATACTTTAGTGCACAGCTGCTACATAACATTAACATAGAATTCATTTAGTACGGTTAGTGACTGACTGATGGTTGGCAGTTGGTGGGAAACGTCAGAATGTTTACCCAATTAAGACAGAGCCAGAGGAATGGGAAATGCTTATTTGAACTATGTTTCATTGCTCGAATGATAACCTTTTAGCCTTACTTCCCTAGAAATGTCTGAAGCTGTGCTGCTTATTTGGTGTTATATATGATACAGAACAAATGGAAGATTCGTCTTCAACTTACAAAACCAGTTACTTGGCCTCCTTTGGTATGGGGAGTAGTTTGCGGAGCTGCAGCTTCAGGTACTCTCTCATCTCTAACTTAATTTGTTCATGTCTACTGTTTGGAAATATCCTTTTATTTATGCCTATGAGTATGAAATTACACCAGAAATCTTGAGGAAGTTTCAGGATATCTAGTTATCTTTAGCCTGGCTGCCTGCATCTTTGCAAGTTGGTGAATGTCATTTGTCCAAATCTCATTTTTTATGAATGCTACTTGTGTCCTTGAACTCAATTAGAAGTTGCATGAAAGAGTTTGAGAACTAACTAGAGGACCACCTGAAATAATTTTTATAAATTGCAGGAAACTTCCACTGGAATTTGGAGGATGTTGCCAGATCAATTCTCTGCATGATAATGTCAGGTCCATGTCTCACAGGCTATACTCAGGTATAAACCCGTATGGATAAAGGTGTGTCTGGATTTTTACATGAAAACAAGCTTCAACCTGAATAATGCAAATTGGTCTGGCTATATTATCTTTTCAGACTCTCAACGACTGGTATGATAGAGAGATTGATGCAATTAATGAGCCTTATCGTCCAATTCCTTCAGGGGCAATATCTGAGAATGAGGTGTGTACTGTAACAAATTGTGTTATGTGCATATTAGAAATGATATTCATTGAAAGCTTCATACAGGTTATTACCCAAATCTGGTTGCTACTCTTAGGAGGCATTGGCATAGCTGGTTTACTAGATGTTTGGGTAGGTAAATTTCAAGTAGTTGGTATATACTTTTCCTAAAAGATATACAAGATTAAAGCAGTTCTAATCGTTCTTTATAGGCAGGGCATGATACCCCTATTGTATTTTACCTTGCTTTGGGAGGTTCCTTGCTATCGTACATATACTCTGCTCCTCCTTTAAAGGTAGTTCACTTCCATGCTGCCACTATGACCTGTCTAATTTCTTTCTTCTTATGGAAGAAAATGTGCTTAGATCTGACCAAATTCCAAATATCTTGCAGTTGAAACAAAATGGCTGGATTGGAAATTTTGCTCTTGGAGCAAGCTATATCAGTTTGCCATGGTGTGATATCTTCTATTTTGCTACTTTTAAGAGGATAGTTCAGGATATTTTTTATAAATATACTACAGGGCTTGTTCAGCTTGATTATAATCTGACAAATAGTCATTATCCTTAGTAATAATGTTCATGAAGGGCCTAAAATACCTGTATCGAATTTCCAACAATTGTTAGCCCTCCTTATTCCCCAATATGATTTTGAAATCTTTGCTAATGTCCCACAGAAATAGAGCATCCTAACTACAACATAAATTGGACTGCCATCAATTCACCTGTCGTGATTCCTTTTCCATTTATTGAGATACCCTTTTGGAGGGCAGGTCTAGCAGGTTCAGTCCCTTCTGTAGAATAATCTCTAATGTTGCTAATATGAGTCTATACAAAATGATTTAGCCTTTTCACTTTGTTTGGTTATGTCCTGAAGTACGTGACCTACATTCTGGACTTTCACTTTGTTGTCTGACAAGCATTGTTCCAAATCTTGTGAGTAGGTGGGCTGGTCAAGCTTTGTTTGGGACCCTTACACCAGACATAATTGTTCTCACACTCTTGTACAGCATAGCTGGGGTATGTTTTTTTCCTAGCATGTTCCCTTCTTGTCTAGGCATACATGATTTGACTATAACAATTTCTTTTTGTTGTATCACTTTGCAGTTTGGTATTGCCATTGTTAATGACTTCAAAAGTATTGAAGGAGACAAAGCTCTAGGTTTACAGGTCTTCTCTCTTTATTATTATTGTTAGTTAATTCCTTGGGACTATAATGAGTTCTTCTCACTCCTCGCCTTCTTTGAATATATTACTGCATTATCCTTGAGAGAAGCGGAGTTGATAGTTCTATGGTAATGATGCTTGAGCAGTCACTTCCAGTAGCCTTTGGGGCTGAAACGGCTAAATGGATTTGTGTTGGTGCTATTGACATAACCCAAATATCTGTAGCTGGTATGTCACTGGAATTTATATTCAGTAACTGATAGATTACAAAATCCAATGTGTCTTTCTTCTTGAAAGTTTAAAATCAATGCTAATATATACTAATGGTGGTTGCAGGTTATCTTCTTGGAGCTGGTAAGCCATATTATGCGCTTGCCCTTCTTGCTTTGATAGTTCCACAAGTTGTATTCCAGGTAGAACAATTTCTTGATGCCTTGTAGAAACTCTAGTGCCGCTTTTTCCTTACCTTCTAAGAGATTAATGGAGATTAATGCTCATACCAATACCTGTCCGCTGCAGTTCCAGTACTTCCTAAAAGATCCTGCCAAGTACGATGTGAAGTATCAGGTAAATTTTCTGATGAGTCAAGTCCATTGCTCAATGTATAGAACAGTATAAAGAATATTACCATAATCATGGCCATAATTAATGACCAAAGTGAACCAGCTTCCACCCCTGAATGTAATATTTGTATACCTATGTCTCGATGCCTAACCAGAGTTATACTTAGTATTCCAATCTGTAAAATTGTACAGGGATCAAGATCAGGGTAGTTTCAAAGAAACAGGTCATTTGATAATGCATCTGACCTGGCCTTGTTTTACATCGAACGTTAAATCTTGTTCTTGTGTTTCAGGCAAGTGCACAGCCATTCCTGGTGCTTGGTTTGCTGGTGACTGCTTTAGCAATTAGCCATTGATGAAATATTACAGCCGGAGGACAAGTAGGAGATGAACGATTAAACTTTTGAAGGGAGCTGGTGAGCACTGTAAATTGTTGATCGATCAAAAAAAGCCACCGAATGAAAGCAGCTTTGCTCAAAATGTAGTATCTAAATTATGTGAACTTCCACGCGTCCAATGGCTGGTTCTTTCTGGTTTTCCCATGGTAATAAGGCTGGTCATGCTGATTCTCCTTTGTTTTTTTGCCTTTTCTTTCTCTTTTTGCTGTTAATGGCAATGAAGCTTTTGTTTTGTTCGCTTGTACACACTTCGTGAAAATTTTAGGGGTTTTGGTTCTTCACAATTACTCTTACTCCAAAGTAAAAACATCATTCATTCCACTGTCAAAAGGATACAGAAAAGAGAGGTACCTGGTGCAGTGAAAACCTCTAAGGCAACATGCCATGCCACTCAACCATTAGAACCAGAAGAAAAGCTGCCCATCATACAAAAAGTAAGAAAAAAAAGAGAGACCATCTTTACAATAGTAAACCTAGAGTCCTATAAAACAATGAGATTAGACATTGGCAAACACAGCCGGAGCAGAGACCCCTGGTAATCTACTTGGTCTCGCCAATGTCGATTCCTTCATCAGGACCACCCTCACCCCGTGACTTGTCCTTGGTGCTGAGTCCACCTTTTCGGCCCATTTCCTGGTACAATTCTCTTCCAATCTGCTCCTTCCTCGTCTGGCCTCCTTTGCTTCCCAGCTCCTGGTACCCTTCTCGCCCCAGTTGCTCCTTCCTCGTCTGACCTCCACGGCTCCTCCCTAAATCACCAACAAGAAAAA
>NW_018397263.1:441504-447236 GCF_002168275.2 Theobroma umbraticum | reverse complement strand
AAAACTGGCTAAATGCTCATATGGAAATGTGGCCAGCTCGAAGAGTGATTTATATAGAGGCAAAGTATGAAGTTGGACAAGGGGGCCGATGACACGTAAAGGAACAGACGCGGCGAAGGAGCAAACGAAGCCATGTTGCAGTGACACGCAGGTTCCTATAGTTTTGATTACAAACCCAATTGACACGAGTCCAAGGCTTGCGGTGGTTAAATTGAGCACTATCTAGTAGATTCCATTTGGGTTTCTAGCCTTCTATGATCTTTCAAGAAAGAAGAAGAAAACCCTGTCTCAGATATTATCATCCAAGACCGAAAGTGCGCAAGCTTGTTCACTCTCTAGTCTCTTTTGTTTTAAGTTGTAGTATAATCATATTTATACTTGATATTCCAATCCATAAAACTGTACCAGGATCAAGATCAGGGTATTTTCAAAGAAATGGGTTATTTGATAATGCTTCTGACCTGCTCTTGTTTTACATCGAACGTTAAATCTTGATCTTGTGTTTCAGGCAAGTGCACAGCCATTTCTGGTTCTTGTTTGCTGGTGACAGCTTTAGCAACGAGCCACTGATGAAATATTACAGCTTGAGGACAAGCAGGGAGTTTTGAAAGGAGCTGATGAGCACCGTAAAAAACCACCGAATGAAGTAGCTTTGCCCAAAAGGTACTATCTTCTTTTTTTTTTGAAGATTTGCTCAAAATGTAGTGTCTAACCAATGGTTCGTTTGTTCTGGTTCCTTTTTCCCACAATGACTGTCATTTCTTTCTAGTTTCAATGCAGTTTTTGCCTTTTCTCTCTGTTTCCTTTCTTTTTCTTGGGAACTCTAGGGAAGTGCTGCAAAAAGCCATAATATGGTTGCTGCTAATGGCAATGAAGTTACGCTTTCTGAAAATGTTATGGGCTTTGGTTCCTCAACAAGGCATTATTTCGCGGTGGGATCGAAGATCATCCCTGTCTTCCATGTTAAGAAACATGAGACTCCAACCTTTTTGGGGGTGGTTTTAAAAAATCATCCTTTCAAAGAACTCTATCCATTTTATAATCCGAGAATTGCTTATGTTCAGGACTGCCACTGCCAGCTAGTTTACAAGGGGGCGGTTTGCTTACGCCCGGACACCTTCCAAAATGCTGGTGGTGGGATGTAAAAACTATCATTCATTTCCACTGTCAAAAGCATACAGAAAAGAGAAGGTATCCAGCACGGTGAAAACCGCTATAAGGCACCATGCCATGCCACTCGACCACTAGAACCAGAAGAGAAGCTACCGATAATACAGAAAATAAGATAAAAAAAGCAGAGATACCAGACGATCTTGACAATAGTAAACCTAGAGTACTTCTAAACCACTAAGACTCGACATTGACAAACAGAGCCGAAGCAGAGACATATAGGCTACGGCTCCTAGGTTCTGTACTTGGACTCGTCAATGTGGATTCCTTCCTCAGCAGCACGCTCACCGCCTGACTTTTCCATTGTGCTGAGTCCACCTTTTCGGCCCATTTCCTGATACCCTTCAGTTCCTATCTGCTCCTTCCTTGTCTGGCCTCCTTTGCTTCCTAGCTCCTGGTAGCCTTCTCTCCCCAGTTGCTCCTTCCTTGTCTGACCTCCACGGCTCCTCCCTAATCACCATCAAGAAGAAATATATTGAAAAGCAAGAGCCAAACGAGTCGGCCAATATCAAACAAGAGAGAGACGGCATGGTACTGTACCTTCAGCAAGGTGCTCTTGAGCTGCAAGGCTCTTGCCACCAGTTCCGCCGGGGACAACAGTCTCTCCCTTCCTTGCCCTGGCGTCGAGTTCCTCTCTGTCCTGTTGCGAGGCCATGATGACTTTCACTCTTTTGGGGGCCACTTTGCTTTTTTTCTTTTACACAGCTCGGAAACTCGCACAAGCTCACACAAGGTGAATTCACGTAACAATACATACAAAACTGGCTAGATGCTTATATGAAATTTGGCAAACTCGAAGAGTGATTTATATAGAGGCAAGGTATGAAGTTGAGCAAGGGGGTCGATGAAGGAAAGCAGGCCACGTAGAGGAACAGACGCGGCAAAGGAGGGGCAATGAAACCATGTTGCAGTGACACGCAGGTGCTTAACATACTTCGGACGAAAATCCAATTGACACGAGTCAAGGCTTGCAGTGGTAAAATCAGCGCTAGTACCTACTAATTCTATTCGGGTTTCTAGCCTTCTTTGATCTTTCAAGAAAGAAAAAGAAAACCCCGTCTCAGATGCTCTCAAACAAGACTGAAACTGTGTAGCTTTGTTGATTCTCTGTCTCTTTTGCTCTAAGTTGTAGTATTTCTAACTTTTACAAGGGGAAACAGACAACTATAAGCAGGACAAATGAAAGAATTGTCAACTATTTGCAGGCAAGAATGAATGAACAAAAAAGTATCCTGATCAATGCTCCAGCTATGGCAAAGAATAATGTTTGACTTGGCCCCTGGCAATTTGGTTCTAACCACTAAGTTTCCATCGAATTGTCTCTGCAATGCTCTTGCAAAATCCCTGGAACAGAAGCTGGTTGTTGCTCTTACATTCTGCTGTCGTGATAGATAGACTGCTTTTCATGCTGTGCGTAAAAGACCTGCAAGCAATGACTTACCTTTAAGGTCCTTTTAGGGATTGCAATGAGTACCGTAATCGGGATGTTTAGTGTCCCATCCGATTAAGTAATATGGAGATCTTTAAATGTCGGATTTGAATAAGTAATATTTTCTATTGTTCGATTTGATTAAGTAAATAATCGAGAATGTTTTAATGTATTATCTAATTAAGTAATATAAGGAACTCTATTATCCAAATTGATTAAATATATCTTTTATTTCAATATCTAATTCGATAAAAAAATATAATGTCTTTGATTTTATTAAATAATTTCTTTTATCCAATGTTCGATCAATTAAGTAATATGGAAATCTTTAATGTCCATCCGATTAAGTAATATCCTTTATTGTTCAATCCGATTAAGTAAGTAATTAGGGATTTCTAATGTACTATCCCATTAAGTAATATGAAGATTTCTCTATTCGATTCAATTAAATAATATCTTTTATCTTAATATCTAATCTGATGAAGTAATATGAGATTTTGTTTGATCTAATTAAATAATATCTTTTATTTTAATGTTTAATTCGATTAAGAAATATAAAATTCTTAATTGTCTCATCCATTTAAATAACATTTTTTAGGATCTGATCTAATTAAATAAGATTATGATATTTTGAAAAAGTTTAATTTCCAAATGTTAATAACTGAATTTAGTATGTTTCTTTACATGTAAGATTACAAACATTGAATGGAAGAATAAACAAAAAGCACAGACTTGAAGGACATGGTGACCAAAAAATGAAACTCGAGGGCCCATAGAGTCCTACATGTTTAGCTTACAATTGAATAAATTGAGTTATTGCGGTTCGATTTTATCAAAATTTAATATGAATTATTTATTGGATTATTTGAATATTTAAAATTTATAATCAAATTAATCAAAAAAATCTATAATTAATAATGTTTTTTTATATTAATATTAATATTAAAAAACAAGTCAAAATGATTGTAACAAACAGTGGGAGGAGTGTTTGGACATTTGGCAGACAGATTTTACTACACCAAACACAAAAATCCAAAGCCCTACCGGGTGAGTTGTAAGGAAAATTTTCCTATATAAAGCAAACGCTGCCGTAAAGACCGTAACCCTAGTCACTAGTCACCCACCCTGCCTTCCCCTTTCATTTTATTTTGTTTATTTATAAACAAACACTCTCGCTTCTTTTATAAGCTGTCCCCAAAACCCTAGCTCCTTTCAGTAACTGCCGCCAATTCCAACCAGTGAGCCCTTTTCTCTCTCAATCACTCTTATCCCTTTCAATCTACGGGGCGTTTCTCTCTTGATTACTTCTGATTTTTGAGTTCTGATTATTTCCCTTGGTTTTTTTTTTCAGGAATTTCAATAGGTTTGTGATAAGCTGCGAAAACGATGTCGGACGACGAGAGAGAGGAGAGGGAGTTGGATCTCACCTCCCCTGAAGTTGTTACCAAGTACAAGAGCGCTGCTGAGATCGTTAACAGTTAATGTCTTTTTTTGTTTGGTTCACTTTAATTTCCCTATGTTTATTGTCTTTTTTTTGTTTGAGCTTTTGAATTTAATATTAGTTTTTGTTTTTGTCGTTATGATTGGAAAATTTTGCAGAGGCGTTGCAGTTGGTTGTAAAAGAATGCAAGCCGAAAGCTAAGATTGTTGACATTTGTGAGAAGGGTGATGTATTTATCAGAGAGTAAGCGTTTGGTTTTGCTGCTGGTTTAGTGGTTTTATGTTTGATAGTTTGATAATGAAATAGTAGTAATTTATGGTTTTTTGCTTTTGTTTTATGTATTGTGAAGGCAAACCGGCAACATGTACAAGAATGTGAAGAGGAAGATTGAGAGGGGTGTTGCCTTCCCCACTTGCATTTCCGTGAACAACACTGTGTGTCATTTCTCTCCGCTTGCTAGTGACACGTCAGAGTTGGAAGAAGGTGATATGGTGAAGATGTAAGCTTCATTTAGTAGTCAATGTTTCTTTGTTTTTTTTTGGGTTTTCATGCCTTGAATGGCAACTAAAGTCTTTTTTTTACTGGATACAGTGATATGGGCTGCCACATTGATGGGTTTATTGCTGTAGTTGCACATACTCATGTTGTTCAGGATGGGCCACTCACTGGCAGGCAGGCTGATGTTGTTGCCGCTGTTAATACTGCTGCTGAAGTTGCCTTGAGGCTTGTCAGGCCTGGAAAGAAGGTAATCGTCTTGTGTATCTATTCTGTAATATCTTTTGAGTGTTTCTTTAGCTATTGTGCTTTTATTATCTTAAAATCCTTGTGCCAAACTTTTGATTATCATGTTTCAACTTGTGGTTGGTTTTTGGTTTAGTGTAATGACTGTGTTTACGAGTTTTGATATTCACTGAATCCCCTAAATGATGAACCTTTTTGGTTAGCTATGGATCCACATCCAGATGAAGCCTTTTGTCATAGTTACTCTGATAGGGGAATTTATCTCTCACCTTAAGTTTTTGCTACAACATTTCTCATGTTTGCTCAATACACTTTTGATTTAATTCTTGGAAGTGATTGTAAGATGAAGAATAGAAATTTGAAGGCTGGGCAACTTTGCCGAGGTGATCAAATTCTTGTCGATCTCCTCTTTTCCCTGTTGCCAATATTCTTAGTGGTCATGCTAGGCTGCTTTAAGGTGATAGATCTTCCATTGGTTTAATACCAAATGTCTAGGTGGACCAACATATTCTTCATCACCAAACAATGTGGGTTTCTCAATACCGTTTTGATTTAATTTTTGGAAGTGATTGTAAAATGTAGAATAGAAATTTGAAGGCTGGGCAACTTTGCCGAGGTGGTCAATTTCTTGTCGATCTCCTCTTTTCCCTGTTGCCTATATTATGTTTGGTCATGCTGGGCTGCTTTAAGGTGATGCATCTTTTATAGGTTTATTCCAATTGCCAAGGTGGACCAACATTTTCTTTATCACTAAAACAAAGTGAGTGTTACCCTCCTGATTGTTTTCACCAATCTATTGAGAAATTTTATTTAGTAAATGGATTTGTACTATTCTACTATTTAGTTTTTGTCACTGTAGCAAAACTTTTTTTGTTTTTATTCAGAAATTGGTTTTAGTCACTGTGGCAACAGCTCACCTGCTATGAATTTTGCCTCCCCCCCCCCCCCCCC
>NW_018397263.1:415414-441404 GCF_002168275.2 Theobroma umbraticum | reverse complement strand
CAGAATGTCCTTAGATCCTAGTTTCCCTATATGATGAATAGGTTTCAAAAGCTATGGACCAACATCCAAGTGAGGCTTTTGTCATAGTTACTCTGACAGGGAAGATGTTTTTTTACATTTTCCCTTTTTTGAACAGACTGCTGTCTGGCTTGTTTTGTATGTACTTATATGCTTTAAAACATGCATCGCAACTCATTTAATTGATCATCTTGATTGTACTAAATTTTTCATCATTGTTTTAATGGCAGAATAAAGATGTCACAGATGCAATTCAGAAGGTAGCTGCTGCTTACGACTGCAAAATTGTTGAAGGTGTTCTTAGCCATCAACTAAAGCAGTTTGTGATAGATGGAAACAAAGTCATATTAAGCGTCTCCAATCCAGACACAAGAGTTGATGATGCAGAGTTTGAGGAAAATGAAGTTTATGCAGTAGATATTGTCGCAAGCACTGGTGAAGGGAAGGTAATAGTCTTTTCTTGTCTTTTAACTCTGCTGCTGTCTCTATGCTTATGTCATGTTAATTCGCCCTTAAGGTTTCCCTGTGTGTGATTTGCAGCCGAAGCTGTTGGATGAGAAGCAGACAACTATTTATAAGAGAGCTGTTGACAAGAATTATCATTTAAAGATGAAGACCTCTAGATTTATTTTCAGTGAAATAAATCAGAAATTTCCCATCCTGCCATTCACTGCACGGTCTGTGATTGTTTTGCATTTGTTATGTACGCATTGGTGGTACTTCCTTGTGTTTTACAATTCATGTGGATTTTCTTCAAACAGGGCTTTGGAAGAGAAAAGAGCTCGTCTAGGTTTAGTTGAATGTGTGAACCATGATCTCTTGCAGCCATATCCTGTTCTTCATGAGAAGCCTGGTAAGAACTCATTACTGAAATCTTTTTTAATCATGATATGAGATATTACCCTGTAATGTTTGTCGCATTGAGCCTGTTTAATCATTCTGGACTATAATTCTGCAGGTGATTATGTTGCTCATATCAAATTCACCGTGTTGCTAATGCCTAACGGATCGGATAGGATGACATCCCATCCTCTGCAGGAGCTGCAGCCAACCAAGACAATAGATGATCCTGAAATCAAGGCCTGGTTAGCTTTGGGTACAAAGACAAAGAAGAAAGGTGGTGGGAAGAAGAAGAAAGGTATGATTTACAGAGAGGATAATCTAAATAGTCTAAGATTACCACAGCAATTATCTTGGAACACTGGAAGCATATTTTTGAGGGTTATGTAGTAAACATAAGTGCATATGTGTTGCAGGTAAGAAGGGTGATAAAGCTGAGGAATCAGCGGAAGCGGAGCCTATGGATGAAGCAACAAATGGTGCAACGACTTAAGAAAACATTCTCTTTGTTCCATTCTCTCCTTATTTTTCAATTTTGGTACTCTTGTTCACTTGTATCTGGTTGGTTATGAGTTAAAATTTAATATAGTATCAGACATTGATCCTCCTAATTGGGTTTTCTCTTGCAATCACACCTCCCCTTTGTGTCTTACGCCCCATATATGCTTTTGTTGACAACTGAGTAAAGCCAAAGTCAATAACTTACATTGGCATGTCTTTGGTTGAACATGGTTGTTGTTGAAGCTCTTTGAAAATACGCATGGATTAATTCCATAGGCTATCTAACGCTCTGCTGTTTAATCAGAAATTTTTATTTTCCAAAATATAATTTGGTTTAAAAATGTTAATTTAGCTGGAAATAAGAGTGATAATAAAGGTCATGATGTAATCAATGCGCCATACAAAACTTTCAATTTCTTTGGTAGTGGGTAACGTTCGCTGCGTTGATTGAGAAAGATATCTTCGCTTAACTTTTTGCTTGGTTTCGTAGAAGGGAAGTATGACAATGTTCTTGATTTCGAGTATAAAGAAGAAGGGAGAGGCAAAATTGAGTAGCATTACTTCACACAATGATTTTCGTGGGATAGTGAATTGTTGTTATTTTAAAATTATTTTGTTAATTTAAATATTAAAATAATATCATTTTGTTTTATAAATTGAATTTTATTTATTAATTTTTTTATACTCACAAAATGATGATTTAATTGCCTAAAAATGATAAAAAAATTAAATAAAGTGAAGATTAATTTCATTCTTTTATATGTCTATATATATATATATATATATATATATATATATAATGAAGAAAAAGGGTGAAGATGATGCGATTGGACAGCCAAACAGGGCTGTAGTTGGGAAAATAATGATAGGCAAGTAGAATAACATAAAAGAAAAAAATCTTTACACCTGTCACGCGCAAGCAGAACCTGCCATGTGAAAGCGACAGCTGTGTCCATGGGTCCCACTTGGCATGACCCCACATCCCCTACTTCCAAATGCCTTTCCCTTTCTGCCCCCGTTATAGCCCCCGCCACCCAAGCCCTAAATTTAATAAACCAAAAAGAAATTAGAACAGGAAAAAAAAAGGAAAAAGAACACTCCTCTCTTCTCTCTCTCATACAATGTGTAGTTGAGTTTCGCTTCGCTCTTTTGTCTTTGATTTTTTTTTTTCATTTTCTCTCTGTCGAAAGCTTAAGCAGCAGCAGCAGCAGCAGCGGCGGCAAGCAAACAAAAAATGGCTAGCACTGCTAAAACGGATCCAGAGGAGCGCAACAGAGAAGACGAAGAGACGCTCCCGCCGCCGACGATGAAGACACCGGAGCTCAAGTCGTCCAATCGTCAAGCTAGAGGAAGTTGCCGTCTCTACTGGCGAAGAAGATGAAGATCCGATTCTCGATCTGTGCGCAATTTCGATTTCTCTACTGTTTTCCGAACTTCTTTTTCCTTCGATTTTTTTTCTTTGGTGATTGGTTACAAAAATGATTTTGATACAGGAAGGCGAAGCTTTATCGGTTCGATAAGGAAGGGAATCAGTGGAAGGAGAGAGGAGTTGGTAATGTGAAGCTATTGAAGCACAAAGTCAGTGGCAAAGTTCGCCTCGTCATGCGCCAATCCAAGACCCTCAAGATCTGTGCAAATCATCTTGGTCTGTTTTCTTCTCACTATATTTTTCTTACTAATCCCCCTGATTTTAAAAATAATTAGCTTAGTTGAAGTTGATTCTAGTAGCATCATTCTGTGTGCGGTAATTTTGGTGACTGTTAATGGTTGCAGTTCTTCCCACAATGACTGTGCAAGAACATGCTGGAAACGATAAATCATGCGTTTGGCACGCAACTGATTTCGCAGATGGGGAATTGAAAGAGGAGATGTTCTGCATTCGATTTGCTTCTGTTGAGAGTGAGCATTTTTAATTTCATTGAGTTATCTACATTTTTATGTTGCATTATATTTAGTATTACTATTACTAACACTAACACTAACAAACAATGCTGCTGAGATGAACTCTTATTCGGACTCTTATTGTTTTAGTACGTAGATTAAATCTTGTAGAAATCAAATGAGGGATAGGATTTATGTATCTAGTTTATAACAGCATTGTTTTAGTATGTTTCGATATTTGATTTTGAGTGTCTTGCGATGCGGCATCGTAAAGCTCCATCTCCCCAGGCGGGATACTTAACGCGTTAGCTACAGCACTGCACGGGTCGATACGCACAGCGCCTAGTATCCATCGTTTACGCTAGGACTGACATTCTTTTTGGTAATGGTTGAGTTTACTAACAGTTAAAATTATACTAAGAGGTTTTATTTTGGGCTATTCAAATGCTTGTTGGATTGCAGATGGCAATCTGACTTGTGCATAAGAAATTGCTCTGAAGTCTTGTGGGTGTGCGAAGAAAGCATGCCTTAAATGATGCAAACTAGTGAAAACAAGTTTTATGCTTTTATTTACCTAACTGATAAGCTTTCTGCTTGCTTCTCTTGATACTTGAAAGGGTTAGGTGCCTCAAATTGGAAAATATAAAGAATACTATAGTTTTGTATTGGAAAATGTGCACATGAAAGCTTGATAAGCCAGATCTAACCTTACCTAAGAAACCTTAAGTATAAGACCAGCGTATTACTGCAAATATAATTACCAGTGCTTAGGTATCTTATGCTAAACAAACTAAAGAAATGGTAAATAAGTTGAACAAATTACCAGTGCAATGTGTGAGTGTGCCTGTTTTATGGGTGTTTGGAGGGTTGAATTATCTGCAGCTTATAGCAGACTACAAGGGATACTTTTAACGGATGTCCACTTCTGAGCTCCAACATCTTTCTGATCAAATCTGTTCAATAATATGCTACTCTGTAACAATTTCGGCATATGATCGGATGTGTATATGCGTGCCATTGTAAATATGTACCAAGTTTTAGTGTACGGCTTTGTAAGCTTGATTGACATATTCATCTATGTTCAGATTGCAAGTCCTTCATGGAGATGGTTCAAGAGGTTGCTGAAAGTCAGGGAAAGAAAGAGGAAAACAAAGATGCCACAGATACAGCCGGCCTCCTCGAGAAGTTAAGCGTGGAAGAGAGTAAAACCGACGGAAAAGAACAAGAAGAAAAAGTTGCTGCCTCCGAGGATAAGGAAGAAGCCGCAGCCGCCACAGAAGACAAAGCAAAGACGGAAGATGAGCCGGCTTCAAAAGCATAAAGCCTAAAAAAAAAAACAGAGCATCTAATACCAGATGAAGTTTATCGTATACATTGGATTTTGAGTGGTTAGGGAGATGATAAATTTTTTCCACAGGTTGGAGAGATTAAATGTTTGCAAAACTATCAAAATTACGTTGGGACCTGTTGGGATGGGGAAGCTTTGTTTTTACTTTGCCTTATATGGGATTGTAATAGACGGTTCTATCGGTCTTTTGATGTTATGGTTAGTTCATTTGGTTTGAAGGGTAAAATGCTGTTGGAAGTTTTACTAATCAATGCTTTTTATGAAGTTCGTTCCCACTTTTGATATTTTGCCTCCTTAAGTGGCATTTAATTACCAATTAATTCAAATATTAAGAATATTTCGATTAAGAGGATTTTATTTGCAATGTATATAAAGAAATTTGATGTAAGTTTACGGACACGAAAAAGATTACTTCTTGGTGTATCAAATAATTTAAAATTCCTTCCTTACAACAAATATTAAATTCATAAATATTTTTAATTAAATTTATATTTCATGCATTATTTGTAAATGAATTTTATATGTTACCAATAAATAAAATATTATTACCCATAGTTATATAAATTTAACAATTGAAAATCTTCAAAAAAAAAATTCATAATTTTAAAAAATATTTTTATACCATTTATAAAGTAATATTTTATAATTAAATGATAATATATAAATATTTTATATTGGCAGTTTATTGTCTATATATATATTCAAATCCTAGCTACATTTTAATTTTAAAAAAAGTACTATGAAATTTGAAGTCATTGACGTTGAGGCCTAAAAAACTGGTAAAGGCTTAGGCATATCCGCCATGAAGTAAGAAATATCTCCACATTTTATTTTATTTTTTCTTCAACTGTAAAATTTTTTCCATTGCACTCGCGAGTAAATGGCATACCATGAACTCAATTCGCCGACCCTTGTGCTTTAAATACGGAGGCAGGCAAGGGACCAGCAAGCTATATACAATGTTTGCCTGTTGCCCATGTGGCATATACACCAAAAATTAACTTATGAATAAAATCGACACCCAGCCAAAGCAACCATGAAACCAAATATAAAGAATGTAGAAACCAATCCAAACCAGCTCAAGAAAAAAAGTATGAATGTCACCTGGAATTGGAGAAACAAAAACGTATTATTAGATGCTACCGTGTAAATGAGAGAGGGAGATAAGACGGCATCGTGTTCGAATGTTAAATGGTTCAAAAAGATTTTACTTGAACTGAAGAAACTTCCCAGAAAGAATTGGTTGGTAACGTTTGAAGGAATTGAATGCAACGATAAAAGAGGATAGCTAAGTGCAGGGGTATTTAAGATCGAAAAATCTTACCTAAATGATCTTCCCAATTTTTGGAAAAATAATGATAATCGCCCGGTAAAAGGAGACATCATTTGATAAATGGAATGTCCAGGCTGCCTATGGCATCTTCAGCGCCTGCTTCAATTGTGCAAAAGCTGAAGGATGCATCCTACCAATGGCAGAATTAAACAACGGTTCCCCATGAAGGGCAGCACAAGTTTGAAGATTGTCTCTCACTGAGTTTTCCAATGACAACTGGTTGATAGGGTCCGAGAACTTGATCTGAATGGTGGCAAACCAATCCATCACAACCAAATAAATAAATGTATCAGAATTTGTTGAATGATTTAACTAAAGAATGCTAACCTGTCTTCTCCTTAACTCCTTACTGGGAAGTGAACCCTCGCCATGACACCTGCTAGAGCTCATGTTATCACCACTGCAATTTATTAGCAAAAATTAAGAATAAAATTAGTTACGAATCACTGATGTAATCATCACCAATCAAAAGTGATAATACAAAGGATCTGAGTATATAACCTTGACTCTTCCTCAGTTAAGTCATCAGTCCCTCCCAAAATTACACTAGTGCAGACACTGAAGGAATAAAAGTTTAATCATCATTTCACATATTAGATGCCATCCAAAGTTCGGTTGCAGATATGCATCAAAATCAAGATTGAGCTTCTACCTTAATATCTGATCAAGTTTGTCTAGAACTTGAGGCAGCCTTAAAGTCAATATTATGGAAAGTGCTAGGCCAAATATTTTCTTCTGGGGTGAAGAGACATTGTCTACCTGTACAAAGATGCAAAGTTAACGGAGAAAAGCAAGAATTAACTTGAAGAAGCCTGCCAACGAATGGGGCAGACTCTAGTTAGATAATTCACAATCCTAACAGAAAGCATTAAACCTCTAGATGGTCAAAACGTCAGGGTTTTCCTTTTCTTCTTGAGTCAAAACATCATTTCAAACAGTTCAGAACACTAACAGACAACAGAACTTAGACTATCCTTCATTGTCTCCTTCATAGGGAAATATGTTCTACTAACCTTGTCAAGCCATACATCAACCAGACAAAGAAGAATATTTTCTTCAATATTGACACCAGTCCGTTGCAGTAGTGACGAAAGAGAAGGTTCTGCTGTTAATTGTGCAAGATAGTTGGTATTCATCACCAAAATCCTTGCTAGTATAGCAGCTGAAGATGCTTTAACAGCTGTCTTTGAAGGATCAGTATCATCTTTTCCGCTCAAGCAAATAACAAGAAGTTTCTACCAACATTGAACAAGGCATAACAGTTGAATGAAATGTCATGAACAGGCATATGTAATGGCAAATATAACTGAGAACATGAATGATAAAAAATCTCTGCAGGTAAAGAACCACGCTTACTTGTAAAGTACTGCTGATTAATGGGGGCACATCCATGGGGAAACACTACAAAATAGCAACAAGATGTCAATGGTTTGTCAAAATAGTTGAGATGAAAGTAGGTCTTTTAACATCAAAGATTTCACATTACAGGATGTATTTTCAATAAATAATGACATTGATGACATTTATGGTTCTAGGCATGGCACTAAGTAGTGATGGCCAGCAAACATCTCCAACATAAGGACACAATGACAACCTTTTATAAAGAAGCTGAAAGCTGACAAACACAATGATATGCTTCTGGTCATTTTTGTATTCAGTATTAAATCTTCAACCATTGATATCATTTGTGGCAAAAAAATATAAATAAATATTCACACACTACTACTAGCTTCTTCAAAATTCAGCCTATTTCGTATGATGTCAACTGCCCTGAGAGTTCACGGTATAATACCTGTATTAAAATGTCAATGACAGGAAAAGTTCCAAGCAGCCCTCTGTCATTGACACTTCCAACAATGAGATCTAGAAGTTTAGCCACACTGGAAGCATGCGTGCTAAGAAATTCCCTTCCACCCAAAATAATGTAAGCTTCAGTAATATTGACAGCAACCTGTAAGCATATTCACATCAACATAAGATACAAAATAGTAGGGGAGATAAAAGGGGTAGGAGCTGCAAGCAATGATTTATAAGACTGAACAAGGAAAGTCGAAAGCACAGAGCGCAAATAGGTAGACAATCCAAGACCATTGACACCCAACTTTTTTAAAGTTGCTATTACAATCCTACTTTCTTGATGAATCACTACAAAAGGGGGAATAAAGCACTGACCTAACAAGGACAGATATAGTCACAAAGTAATAGTGTACTATGTCATGCCTTCTGTTGCCCATCACATCCTGCTTGGTCTAAATATTTACTATTGCACAAAGTATCCACTGCAGAGCTTATGGCCCATCTACAACTACAATCAACTCTCCAACTTTTCAGTTCCTATGGACCTCCCGTACCTGTTGTTGTTCTCCCTTATGTGGCCAACTAAATATTCATAGCCTTCCAATGTATAAAGGAAAATACTCATAATGTTGTAATAAGTATATGAAAGAATTTCTTTTCTTCTAACAGCGAAGGACCTACAAGAGAGTGCAGCAATAGATAGACCACAAAACAAAATATATGGGTCACTAATTCAAGAAGTCTAACCTGCAATTGGTCGAAACTTCTTTCCAATATTTCCACCAGACATGGGAAATATGCTAAGAGTTGAGGCACCATTGCAGGGGCATGAGAAAGTGTAGCTTCCCACAACTGCGGGAATACGATAACATTTAGCACACTATGTTTATGGGTAAAGGCATCCGGATAAATAACCAAATATTTGGGCAGTAGTCTAACCAGCATGCTATCCTCCAGAAGATTGAGTTCATCGGGACTATTTATATCAATCCCCTTTTGAAGAATAGGCAGGAGCATGCTGTAGCAACTAGGTGATTGATATCCAAGCGCAACGACAAAGTTCCGCAAAGCAATAAGAAGCTGTATCTGTAGAAGGCTTTCACCAGAAGATTCCTCCCAGACCTATTCATATTGAGAGGTTAAAGGAAATTAAAAAGAATAAATGCACCTGATAAGGACAGTCTACTACATGTCTAGCCAAGTTAATTAACCCATTTAGACTCAAATTTTTCTAGACATTCCAACTTGTCCATTCGATTGTTGTAGTCAACTATTGACTAGGACACAAACTTCTCATAAAAAGTTAATTGCACTTAATCTTGCGTGACAGCAAAATTCTTTTAACAACAGCAATTTCTAATATTGGTAATTAGCTGATTTGGTAAAATGGTTCCCTGCTAAAGACTCCTTGATACTTATATTATAAACAATCAAGCACATCAAAGTAAAAGTCAAACTTTCAGATAAGAAAGTAAAGCAGTGACAACAGTACCATCTGGAAAAACTGCATCAAGTTGTTTGCATATGGGATGACTTCATTGACATGGCCAAGAAGAACAGAGATCAGATTTAAAACCTGGACCTGAAATGATGAAAAAAGCAGCAGCATTTGAGTTGAATGTCAGGAATATACATAGATGCATATAGGTGTGCATGCACACATACAAACATACACAAAGACTAGGATGTAAATCTAGACACAAACTATCCCAAAACCAGAATTTGCATTTCTGATTTGCTAACCTAAATCTATTAATGTGAATCTACAGCAATCATTTATGATCTTACGTAGGAATGGGCAAAGCACATCAATACAAAAATTTTCAAGAAACATTCACCATTGGTTCAACTTTATCATCAGAAGCAGTACATGCATGAAAGAATTTCTAAAGCTTGGACTATAGATTCCAGAATTTTCTGCAATCCAATAAGATACATAAATCACAATACCAAGAAAGAAGAAAGGGGAGAAAGAACACCTAAGCAAGCAGTGAACATCAATAACAATCAACAGTAGAATTTACCTTTGAATCAAACTCTTGAACTTCTTTGACCAAATTAAAACATGAACCCCAACAAACAGGAAGTAGATCAGAAAAATCTTGCTCTGAAAAGTTTGCATCTTCAACATGTAAACACAATGATCGGCAGGCGGCCAGCTAAAACAACAACATACAACTTAGTGATTGAGCAAAGTAAAGTAACCATCAGGAATATATTATTATGAAGGGACAGAGAAACAAGCAGGGAGACATGATGCAACTTATGGAACATACCCTCACAGATAGGTCTTTGTCCTGTAACAGCCGTATCAAGGCACAGTATACAGCTCTTTTTGTATCGTTCTTGATCTGCAGGAATGCAAATGTTAGAAAACAATCATTATGACTAATTTCCTGTTGCGACCAGAATACATTAGCAACATTCCCCTCTGAAATTAAGGAGGAATAACAACTGATATGCAGCATTAGATTTACATTACAGATTCCAGACTCCAGATGCACCACTCTTCTACTACAACAAGATAAAACATATTCCCCAATTCTTGCAAGGACACAAGTCCATGTAAAGGCACTCATCCAACACATACCAGATCAGAGCCTATTCCTAGTGGCACTTATTTACACTCTGCCTTTAATTTATCTACTCTATATTCTGTGATGCAGCCAATGGCACAGGATCAGGTGCCAAAGGATTTTAGAATTATGACCTGTCCTGTATCACCTAGTTTCTTCCATGATTGACAGAAGTTTCAACACTTAATCAGAAATCTACTACATCTGATAGAAAAAAAAAATAGCAACCAGCATTTTGCCAGTGCACAAGATTCAATATGGATTGGACTAGTTTCTGATATGAGCTATTGGTAACCATGATGCTATAGGGATGGAAGCCTCAACATACTGCTGAGGTATGCATACGGACACACACATACACTTCACAAGAAAGAAATCGAGGAGATGATATGGATAAGGCCTATAGAAGAGTATTATCTTACCTCAGAGACCCATTGTCCCAATATTAGTGCAACTTTCCGGTGGATGATACGCATAATTGGATGATCATTAGAGAGTTCAAGGGATAAAGCACCATTAAACCTGCAATCCAAGATAGTTCAGGAAAAAACAAAAGATGTTTTCATCATACCACCTACTCAAAAATAAGAAGATAATAGCTACCTATTTATTTCAATCAGTGCAATTCTTTAACAACTTAACAACTGAACTGAGGGATAAATTATCAATAAAGAAATAAAAGAAAACCACCCCAAACCACCAAGTACAGAGAGAGTATAAACGCAGCAAAATTATCAAGTGCCTAGACACCAATGTTGCATATTGGAGAATGGGCATACCAATCTTTAAAGCTCAGGTAATTTGAAAGCTCATAATATACATATGCAGCAGCGCCATAGGCAGCGTCTTTAAGAAGTAATCCTGGGGTAATTTCAGTTACCGAAGTTGGACAACCATTCATTGCCTCTTGAAGGACGGACACCACAATAGGAGCTAGCAGCTAAATGTAATGAATTAACTCAAATAAGCATATATGTAATTATATGAAACATCTGACAAGAAAAAAGGACAGAAAGAGATAGTAACACAAGAACATACTAAATAATCTGTACTAAATTACCACATACTTGACTATGGTTTTCGAACAATACAATATATAAAGCCTCAGCACAAGGCCGCAGTTTCTCTGTCCACTGAACCATATCCTGCTCATGATGAAAAGCCTCAGGGTTCTCATACCATTCCTCCAAATCACTTGCAGTTAGAACAAAATACCTGTTGATATGCTAATTAGGACAAAATTTGAGCAACAATTTGTTCAAAAGCAGGGAAAAGACCAGCGAAATGCAGAGTGCATTGCTAACAAAAATTTTTATGTAGAAACAAACAAAATTAATTCCCAGAGAAAAAATAATTTAACTACATTAATTTTAACCATGGTTCTCAAAATTATTTTTTCTCTTTCTTGCACCTCAGTTGAGAAGGGGGTGGAAAGGGAAACACCATACTGTACAACAAGCCAAAGCCAAACTGATAAAGAGAGGCAGCAGTGAAAGGGTAATTACCTCCTTATTAACACATTGCATAAGAGTATTATCCTTTCATTAGGTAGAAGGGAAGTCAAAACACCAGCAACAGCATTAGAAAGGTTTTTCTTCATCTGCTCTAGCGTAACACCATTCTCCTCCATAACCCGTCCAGTAAGACTTGGTTTATATTCTTTACATTCCAATACACTTTTTACCATTACCATACACTTAATCAGGAATTTCTCAAAGGACAATATGTCTGGCTCAGGATCTGTAATCTTATTTAAACAGAAATTCAGGACAGGTTGAAGGACACATTTATCACCAAATGAATAAGGATGCCTTTGTTGAATTGCAACTAGAACCTTCATCAATTTAGTACATGCCCTCTTTATAAAGTCCCAAAATTTAGGATGTCCGTTCTGAAAAGATGTATCTGTAAATAAGGTAGCACATAGAAATAAATTAATCCAACAGAAAATCTAAAATAACAAGCATTTGAGATGGCTTCAGTTTTTTATTTAAAACAAGAAGATCAGAAGCTTTTTTTTTTTTTTTTGCCAATATAAAGATCAAGAAGCAAAAATATAAATTCCTCCCACAATTAGAATGGAATAACATAGATTACCGTTTTAGACCTAGGAAACCCATTCTACCTACTTCTCTATGAAAAAGAAAACAGAAAAATATTTAGAAATTAAAGCACACCAAAAAATCTTGATTTAATTTTATACGCATTAATTATAACAATGGTCACTATTCTGCAACAAAGTTTTTAAAAACAACATGCTCAAAGTGTGAAAGAGCACGAGTCTTGCATCAAAGAAAGCAGGGCAAAACTTTTGAATAATTTGTATGCAAATTAATAAGATTGCTTGGTTTTTGATTAATTAAAATTAAAAGTTAACTCTTTTAACTATACATGCTTATTGCCTATTTTTGGTTCAAATGAATCTTGTTTTTTGATATATGGGACCAAAATTTACAAAAAGAACAAGCTATCTTACAGTACGGAAGAAATGATTGCACAGCATTCAGAAGCACAGGAGAAACCTCTTTTACTGGTCTTACTTCCTGCAAAATGAATAATTTAAATCATATAATCTCATTCTAAACTGCCCAAAAAATAAAACAAGAAAATAGAATGAAACTGTAATTGACTCTAAAATCCTGAAAATGTTCTAAATGGAAAGAGAAAGAACTGATAAGTACCTGAACACACTTTGCATCGCTTTGAAACCCTGAAATCACTAATTGACATATTATCTTTAGACACAACAACCATCTCTCACATGTTAGATAAAGGTCATCATGATGCTGCTCCACAGCATTTGGATTATAGCTCTGAGTGATTGTAGAAAAACCATGTAATATTGTTTGTACATCACTCTGCCAAAGATGCCAGCAGTACTCAAATAAATGAGATGATATCTGCCCAAAAAGTTTTCTAAGTCAGACTCCTCAGGTCTATAGAACAGAACAGTAATTCGCAAGGAATGTGATCCTAAAACGAATAAATTATGATTTATACGAGAACACTGGAGCACAGATTTAAATGGCTTATAAACCAGGATGTAAAAGCCAGCAATCGCTGTTCTAAATGCATATATTAGTCATTAGCATGACGATGCCTTTCAAACCGATGCTGTCCAGGCTAAGCAACCTGTCTGTTAGCATCCACCTTCACTTACCTAAGAGGGGCTAGATAAATGGCCAGGATCAAGACAACTTTCATTTAGGGGAAGCTTATAAAAGTGAAGATGTTCCAGTAACAACATACCTCCGCAAAATTCCTTTGGTCTGCAGTAAGACGTTTTGTGGATAACTCCTTCAAAGTTCTAAAGAGAATCATAAAAATCCTGTGGGAGGTAAGAACATCGGCTGATTGAAGCTGTTGTGCGAGAAAAGAAAACAGCTCTGCCCTAAAATCAATTCACCAACAAATCAGTAAATATTACCAGCTACAGAAGGAAATGCTTAAGAATTGGAAAAACACATTAATGAATATTAAGGAGTTTAAAAAGTGAAGATATATACCATTCCCTAGGATAATCAAAGCGAGCAATTTTGGAAATGAGCACTGCCAGCATTTGAGCTATCTGTATCGGGGAAAAAAATGCAAAAGATAGAAATTTATTAAAGACTACTAAACTCAAACAAAATTACAAGCCACTATGACACAATGTGAAACATATTCCAGGTAGAACTAGTAAGTAACTAAAATCCAATCAGATCCTATTATGTATAAGTCCTTGCCTCCTCATTATAGTTAAAAACAAAGTTAATGAACAGAAGCTTAAAATTCTTTACAAATAAAAATAAGAAAAAGATGTGAGAAACACCTGATAATTCTCTTCTCTCAAGTGCGATAACAATTTTTGTCTTAAATGTAGTTTCTCTTCGCTGCTTATCCCCCTGAATACAATTTTCAGGTTACTAATGAGACATACATATATACATATTTTAAGAAATAAATAAAGAAAAACAAATCTAACACTCTTTATCAGCTTGTAGAGAGCAATTTGCTACTAAAGAAAGCAATGCAGTTTCCGAAGACTGGAAATGAAATGCTAATCCTCATCTTTGAACTTAAATATGAATTAAATGCATGGAAAAATAGCGTATATCTTACGAGGAATCGCGCCTGTTCCTCCAATACCGATTAATACTGTTTTTGAAGTACACAGAAGCCATTAATCGAACATCCACTTGAGACGCTAAATCTTTCGCTGTAATCACTTCCTGAAATAAAAGAAAGAAAAAAAATGCAAATTAAACGCGTATAAACCTCAAATGCATTGTACAGAAAATGCAAAATAAGATAAACACGGAATAATAATAAATAAATACCATGAGGCAAGAGCAGAAACCAGGTCTGCTTTCGAATTGAGATAGAGCCGCTTCGGCTGGTTTGCGAATGGTCTCGTCTTGGCTCATTGAGTTGGCGAGCAACGAGTAAATGGCAGGCAAATCAGAAGCCGAGAGCGCCATCGATATCTCCAACAAAATCGCCCTCTTTTATCTTTAAACTACGAGAACAAGCTGAGCCGAGTCAGCGAGTTGGATCGGTGAATCGCGAACTTTATATCGAGAAAAGATTCCGGTGCGGCGAGGCTTCACATCAGCATAAACGTTGAGGTTTTGGGCGGACTTGCTTATTGAGCTTTTCTATTTAACGGAGAAGCCGGAAACGATGGGGGGATTTTGTTCCGGTGAGGAAACGGGAGCGACAAGAGTGTGATCGCGGTGCAGTTCTTGGTCTTCTTTTGGGCTTTTGGCAGCTATTGCGCTGGACTCAGCTCTTTCTTCTCTCTTCTACTCGCAGCAAAGCAGAGTAAAATGGAAAAAGCCGGGGAATTTCTCTAGGATATGAAATAATCTAGGCGCTTTATTGTGCGTCTGGCCTTCTTATTACGCACGATATAAGCAAAGGAAATAAGGAGTGACAACCCACCTTCGATTACAGCATGTTGGGTTCACTGAAAGAAATAAAATGAAAATAAAAAAAAAAAAAATTATATAGATTAATTTATAAACATATAATATAATAGAAATTATTATTGTTATTTATTTTATTATTTGGTTGAATAGAATGATTAAGAAATAATGAGTAAATGATAAAATACTTTTTATTAAAATTAAAATTTATTTTGGTAAAAGATACAAATATTCTAAATAATAAAATCAAAATACTTTTATTGTAATTAAAAGATATTTTCACAAAAATACAAACATATCTGTACTATAATTTAATATATATTTGCATTAGAAGATAATTAAATTTTATTATTAATTAAATAGTATTTAATATTAAAGATAAAATGTATTCTTCATTAATTTAAATAATATTAACTAATATATTTATTCATTTATTATATTCAAATAATAATATTAATAATATTGTTTATAATATTTATTATAGTTAACTAATATTAATATATTAAATAATATTTAAATATTTTCATTTCCTTGTTTTGAAAATGAAGTAAAAAATTTTGTGTTTTTGTGCTTAAGAGAGAAAAGGAGTGAGGAAGAGAGAGAAAAAAAATAAGTTTAGTATTTTTTATAAAATATTTTTTTAATTATAAAAGATATATTTTCTAATCAACTTATTTTCTTATTTCTAACAATAAGAATAGTCATTATCAAATTCAAGCTTCTCTTGCAATTAGTATTTTGAAGAATAATCATTTTATTGAATCAAATGCAGCTTTGTTTCTAATGAGAATAGAGGAGGAATGATTATTCTATTCCCCAAACCAAGCATGTCCTAAAAATTAATATTTTTATCTTGTCTTCCTTCAAAATTGGTAAATATAGTGATTAATGAGTAATTTTTAACTATTTTATTATTTCATTTGATAATTTAAATTAATTTAGATAAAAAAGTAAAAATAATATTTAATTAAAAATATTAGTATTTTATTATTTGAATAAATTGAGAAAAATAATTTTTGAGAGAAGGGTTGAACGAAGGGAGGGTCAAGGAAAATATGAAAGAGCTATTTTTAGAAATTGTCTTGCAATGTTAGAAGATGTTAGTTAATTTTTGAATCAATGAGTTAATTTTGATAATTTGCAAATATTATATTGTATTTTTTGTATTTCTTTTTTTTAAATAGGAGAAAATCCTAACAAAATTTTTGAGAACATTTTCGTACTTTCCAAACGAAATGTATAAAAAAACATTTTCTTCCCAAATCCACGAATTTAAAAATAAACCATGTTTCAAGTAAATATTCAAAATTTTGTGTTTGAGCATATGTTCCAATAATGAAATTTGAAATTTTGTATTAATGTCTAAATCCTAATGTACCTCGGAGGAAGTACTTGTTTATACTTGTATCAGTATGATTTGTGACCATATAACTTAATTCGATAATGCATGTGTATGGCCTAGTTGAATTGGTTTTTAATTTTGAAGAAATTAAATGCTTAAATTTCATAGCCTTATCAACATAGTGTTAGTGTACAAGATTTGAAATAATGACATGTAAATTTTAAAAAACAAACATTATATAAGACATTTATAAAATTATATATAATATAAATTATAAATCTCGTAAATATACATAATTTCTGTCAAGACATAAAAAAATATAGACAATAGAAATATTATACATACGTGAGAAAATCACATGTAAACTATAAGTGATCTCTAGACTCCATATCTTGTCAAATTGAATACAGATTGTGTTGAAACCAGTAACCCTATGCCATTCCACCTTTTCCTCCCTATGCCTGATTACATCCTACGTTCGAGCTGGACACTACTCATGAGCAGAATTCGACCAAGCAGCCTCCCATTTTGCTGCCAAATAAAAATCTTCTGCACTTTATGCCCCACTCATTGTTTTTTTTTTAAAATAATTTTGATGATATAAAATTGAATATATAATGTAAAATTATGAAAAAATATTAAATAAAAATAAATAGTTTTTTTACATCTCTTACTTTCTATAGGCTATAGTTCATAAGATTTTGTTACGAAAATTTTCTATTTGTATTTGTCTTTGACATGAATTCAGTTGAATAATGTAAGCATTTGGAAACCCTTTTAACTGATTATGACGACAACATAAAACCAGAAGAAAAATTATTGTAATTATTATTATTGGAATGAATTTTTTCCATTCATTATTTTTAATGGTTTAGGGCCTCGAGAAATCCAGATGTCATTGGGTTACTATACGTTAGAGGCTTCCAACGCTACAAGCCCAAACAGACAAAAACACGTTCACGTCAGCGCTGGGCGATGCGTTTGGGTTTGGGTTGGGGTTGGAAGACTGTTCTTAAATGCTATTGGTCAGAATTCGTGGGAGCACATGCAAACGCCACGTGTACCAACGGCCTTAGGACCCCCGAACGAACGATCTGGAAGTTTTTCAATTCCCCGCGAATCTATTTGTTTTTGCAACCGTCGTAATCCCTTATTTCAACTCTTACACCTCTCTCCTGTTTCTTCACACCGACATACCGATTTGAAAAACAGAAAAATCCAGCGGCGGTATTTCAGGTTTTGCGAAGATGGAAACTCGACCACCGCCAATGTCGTTTGTGATTTTATCAACGCTATTGCTTTTATACGCAGAAGCCAAAACCATTGATCCTTACAGGGTAAGGATCTTCGGTCTCCCCTTTTAAGTTCTGCTGTAATTCGAAAGCTCTTTGTTGACTTTGATTTTTCACAAGTTATGATTCAAGAGTCGTCTTTGTTTTTCAAGTGGTATGCTTTTGTGAAATTCCACGAAAGGAAATGTTGTAGAGATTTATCAAGAATTTATTTGATTTAAAAGAAAATTGGGATGAAAGGTTTTGGTGAAAGCGTTGACGGTGAGCTTGAGCTTTTGATGAGAAAGACCGCATATGGAATTGAGAAAATAATCGAGTAGCAGTTTGCATGTTCTTGAGTTTTTCAGTTTGACATTTTTTTTTTGTGGAAATGTTTCTGATGAATTTACTCGATCCTCAGGTTCTTGGTGTGGAGAAAAACGCGAGCCAACGAGAGATTCAGAAAGCTTTTCACAAGTATGTTTTACTGGGAATTTTCCCCTTTTTTTTGTGAAATTTCCTTCGTGTAGGGCATTAAGCATTAATCATCCTTTATGCTTTCTTGATGTGTACATGGCATTCTTATATTCGTCATTTCAATGTTATCCTTAATCAAATGCCTTCTTTATTGAATGAGAAATGTTTACTTTGTGGCATTACGTTTTCACGTTCTTCCTTTTTGTTCTTCTTTTATTCAGTACATATTTCTTTTGTCATTTAATTGCACCTGGAAATGTTCCTTATTTCCATGAAAAAATTTTTATGATAGAACGAACATGGACACATGTTTAAATGTTTTTCTCTACTAATTTTGCTTGGATTGTATTGAATAGGCTCTCTCTTCAATACCACCCTGACAAGAACAAAAATAAAGGTGCACAAGAGAAGTTTGCTGAGATCAACAACGGTAGTGCCAAGACTTCTTACTACTTGTCTTCTTCTTTTTTTTTTGGCTGCACTTCCTCGTATCTATTCTTTCTTGCTTTCTCTTTATCCCCCTTAATTAGGAAATACAGTCTTTAATCTATATGGTTTGTGAGCATATTGCCCTAAAATTACTAGTTAATTTATTAATATTAGAAAAGGGTTTGGGTTTTTGTACCTTCGAATTTTTGCACTGTTCTTCTTGTGGTCTTTGTCTGTTATTAAGATATCTGATTCATCTTTATTGTTTGATCAGCGTATGACATTTTATCAGATGAAGAAAAGAGAAAAAATTATGATATGTATGGGGATGAAAAAGGTGCCCCTGGATTTGGTGCTGGCCACCCTGGGGACCATGGTGGATATACGTACTTCACTAGTGGTGGACCTGGACAAAGTGGGTTTACTTCTGGATCTGGTGGATGGCAGCATATGGGTAGGCAGGGAAGTTCCCAGACTTTCTCATTTTCCTTTGGTGGCAATGGTGGATCACGCTCATTCGGTGGCGGTGGTGGACCAAGTTCCTTTGGTTTTGATCTAGACGATATTTTCTCTGGCTTCTTTGGGGGTGGTATGAAAGATCAGGGTCAATTTGGTGGTTTCGGTGGTTCAAGCAGGTCTCAGTCTCAATCTAGGAGTTCACCTAAGAGCATCAGGGCGATAAATTCTGAGGTCTTCAGAAAAGAAATAGCGGACCAAGGGATGACTTGGCTTTTGTTAACTTATACACCATCATTGCAGGGGAAACAATATTATGAATCTATCATAGAGGAGGTGGCTAGTTTATTGCAAGGAGCTATAAAGGTACTACTGCATTTTTAATTATTTCTATAATTTGGTATTTGCTAATCATTGCTTTTGTTATCTTACCTTTCTTATGGTCCCTTGCAACAGGTTGGAAGCATAAATTGTGAAACTGAATCAACTTTCTGTAAGGATCTTGGTATGCGTCCTGGGAGAACACCAAGGTTGTTAGTTTATTCATACAAAGGAAGTGAGAAGGGTTCTCTGGAAGAATACAAGGGTGATTTGATTGCTAAGAATATCAAAACTTTTTGCCAAGAGCATTTACCAAGGTTTTCAAAAAGGATTAGCCTAAATCATCTTGACTTGTCCTCTAGTAATGTAGAAAAATACCCAAGGGTGATACTTTTTTCTACCAAAAAGGATACACCTGTGATCTGGCGTGTTCTCAGTGGCTTGTATCATAAAAGATTCATTTTCTATGATGCAGAGGTATGTTGCGAAGATCTCAATATGTGAAAGTTTTTGCTAATACCTTGCATGGAAATTTGATGCTTTGAAACCTTATTTTGAATTAGAAATGTGTCTACTGTATTCAATTTTGTGTCTGGCAAAGAATAGAGAGGTTCACGATTTCAGAAATTTTAGAGAAATGATAAACATTTAATTTATTTCCTGTTTTTAAAATTCTAATATGCTTTTGCTTTTCTCAGTAATTTTTGTAGCAAAATGAATTCAGGCTCTTTCATTATTTATGTAGGTGCACGATGTTTCTGATCCAGCTGTGAAGAAGTTAGGTGTTGATGCACTTCCGGCTATTATTGGATATCTGTCTAACGGAGAGAAGCACATCCTGAAATCCGGTATTTCTGTAAAGGATTTGAAGTCTGCAATCCAAGATCTCAGTATGTTGCTTGATGGTTTTGAGAAGAAGAACAAAAAGGTGGCTTCATCTCAGACTAGCAAAATGCAGACAGATTCCACAGAGGGGCAGTTGCCTTTGTTGATGGCATCAAACTTTGAGGCTCTTTGTGGGGAGAAAACTCCTCTCTGTATTATAGGTGCATTTCGATCGTCCAGAGCTAGGGAGAAGCTGGACTCTCTTTTATCCAAGGTGAGAATATTTCTTTCTCCAAATAACAAATTTGTCAATTGGTGAAAAAATAAAATGTGGACTGGAGCCTCAAAAGGTATAGTGGTAGTCTTACAATTTAGTTTTTGCATATTTTAGTATTCTCATGTGTAACTATAGAATACTGGGTGTACTTCGATGATGATTTAGATATTTCTCGTCACATAGCAATATGAACACGAAGTTTGTTGGTAAATCATCTCGATGCAACCATTATCACCATATTGAAAGTTTGGGATGGGGATTGCTTACTCAAATGTCAAATGACCCTACTGTTATATATGAATTCATTTATTTTACTTGTGGCATGATTTGTACTTTCAGGTTTCTCAGAAATCACTATCAAGGAGACAGACTCAGAGTGTGGCCTCAGGTTCTAGGGATTCCATATCCTATATCCTCCTGGATGCTACCAAGCAGCCATCATTTTTAAGTGCATTTGATAAATCTGGATTCAAATCATCAGATAACATCGTGGTGGCATACAAACCTCGGAAGATGAAGTTTGCAGCATATATGAGTGACATGACCATGGAAGAAGTAGAGACCTTCATAGGCTCTGTTCTTAATGGAGATGTACAATTTACCAGGACAAGGCAGAAGCCTGTTCTCAAATGAACCAGTCAATAAATAGGTATGAACCCAGGTTCTGGTTTCCGAATACCATGTACATAGTGGACAGTCATAGCATCATTAGAATTCCTAATCATCTTAACAACAGAAACAATACAAACACCTTGGCTCCAGTCTCACATGCCACCTTGAGTGATGTTCTTCTTCCACCCTATACGTTCTGAGTTTGAGGAGCCTCTGCATCATGAAAAGGGAGCTTACAAGAGCATTGCACGTATCTAGGCTGGAAAATCCCAAACCCCATGTGACATTTAACATTTTTGTTACTGAGTGAGTAATTTTATCATTGACTGTATAGAACTAGAAGATAAAGTCTTTGATCATACAAGTGACACTTAAAAGTTTTTGTCAAGTGTCAGGTCTCAAACAATGGATATGATTTGCTTAAGATAAGCAGTGGCTTGATTCGTTTATGGTTCAATGTCTCAACGTTCTCTGATCATAGATCCTCTGTACGATGCTGCCGCATCCAATCTGCAGTTTGCAGTGCCTAGCACAACATAAGACTAGAATTTAAGTAATGCACAAGAGCACAACTCACATAGATGATGAAATGGAGTTTGACAATTTGTTTTTCGTTTTTTTGATGGTTGAATCTCTCACTCTTTGCATGCAAGAGTAAAAGATAAAGCAATTTTTTAAACTGGAAATGCATTTTCATTTGTGTACGCTGTACGAGGAGGATAGATTTATGAAAAAGTTTTTTTATTTTTTATTTATTTTTTCAATTGTTAATTTGTATATTAAATTATTAAGTTAAATGGTTAAGATATAAGATGTTATGATAAATTTAGATTCAGATTAAAATTTAGTGAGTTTAGATTAGTAGATTCGTTCTTATTTTTTAAAAATTTGATAGACTTACCATATTGGATTAAAATTTATATGTTAAGTTTAGCTAGTAACTATAAGTTTCACAAAATTAAAATGATTTTAAAAAATTAATTACATGTATAATTAAGATATTTAAGGGTTATGGCTCCTTTGTTATCGAGAGAAACCGCCCCTGGTTGTGAGGAACTTCTGATTTGTAATTCTATTGTTGTTGCTATAGCACTTACCTAAGATAGTGTTGCCAATGGAGAACAGGATTAGGAATAGTAAATGTGTTAAGAGCTGCAGCAGCCACACTCTTGATTAGCGTTACCTTTCCTACTGCTGGTATTTTCTTTCCATCAAAAATAGCTGAATTTCGCCATTTCCATAAGTACCGGCATGTGGTACCAAATATGAGAGGCCAAGGGTATCTTGCATTTATTCAAATTGGAAGTAAACCAATCTACCATCGAGAGTGAATAGAAATGCTCCTGTTCAATCACTCAGCAAATGAAGAATCGATTCATCCTGTAAACCACATAGTGCACATGCTGGAACAATTACGAAGTTTCCACGCCTTGTCTCCAAATTTGTAAGAAGTCGGTTATGAAGGCATTGAACTAAAAAAGTATGGATCCGTCGGGGACCCTGCCATTTCCACGCCAAGTCCCACATCCCATTGTTTGAATCACCATCTCGAATACTAGTCTTCCTTAAAACACTCGTACGCAGACGCCACAGTGTATTTTTTCATATCAATTGATTTTATAAACATCCATAAATATATTTGGTAACTCACCTTATTGGACTAGCAATCTTTTGGGCTACATCATAATATTCAAATAAATTTGATATTTAAATGACCACATCAATATTGGAGAATTTAACATTTTTATAATATTTTTGATGATATTATTTAACAATTAAAATTTTATTATTATCAATAATTAACTTAAATAACCCTAAAATCTATTGATTTCAGTATGATTAGAACATAACAATTCTACGGATCCAAGGCATGAAATAAAGAAAATGTTACTCCCCGATACAACTACATTCTCATGGCAACAAATATAAATTAACTATCAGACAAGGTCTTGAAGAATAAGTTCACAACATTAGATAAAACGGCTGCATTTGAGGATAGCAGCGTGCTAGACACCTGGTATGCAAAACGCATCGTTTAACTCAAAAGAAATCTCATTTAAATAATTAGTCAAAAAACATCGTTTTGATAAGAGATAATTTTCATATAATGTACAGGTGTACATGCATATATATAGATTTAGCCGATTTAGTAGTCGATTAACAAAACGATGATGGATGATGTAGTTTAAATATTATTTTTAATTTTTAATATATTCTGTTTTATTCAATCAATAAATACATTCTTTTTTATTAAATAAAAGGGAAAATGGGACATGTTGAGTCCAAAGAAAGAAAAAATGAGCCCAATTTCTTTACACAAAACGCACGGCTTCCATCCTGTCTGGATTAGAAGACTCCGTCAGGTCCCGCCCCATCTTTTAACGGTGAGGATTTAATTTGACCGGCTTATATATAGGGTCTCTCCCGCTACTATTCCCCCAAATTCAACAATGGAAGCCTTTCTCTCTTCCAGTTCATTCCATGTCTGTGATCAGTTTTTTCAAGTCTTTGGTATCCTTTTCAGATCTTCTTCTTAAAGATTTTTGGATTCTAAAACTTTTTCTCTTTTTTGAGTGATTAGCTTTTAGCTTTTTTGTATTCTTTTTTCTATTCATGATTCATTTTCTTTCTTTTTTTTTTCTTTTGTTTTTGGTTTCAAATTATTGGATATTAAATCTTTTTCTCTTTCTCCAGATTCAACAATGGAGTGGCCTGATTTCTAGTAAGTCTTTCCCTCTTCCAATTCATTTCAAGTTTTGTTTCAGATTATTGGTATCTTTTTCAGTTCTATTCTTCCTAAAGATTGTTGGATTCTAAATCATAGAATGCAAAATCTAACCCAACAAATTTCAATTTGCCACCTTGAAATACGAGAGAAAACATGGCTGGTAATGCCATAAATGCAAGAGTTCTTGCGTTTGAAAATGGATTGGCAGACCAAAGGGATGTAATTGAAGTTTTAATCCTTAATATCCTTTTGTTTCCCAGGCCTGATGTAGCCAACCAGAGTGGTGAAGTTTCACAATCTGTTTCTGGGTCAATATTTGCAAGGTTTTATTAATTTTTATCATCTTTTATGTTATCTTTTCGATCATGCTATGATGGATTTATTCATGTTGATCTCCTTGCATTGTTTTGAATGTCTTTAAAAACTCAGAAAACTATGGGCAGCCCAATCTTTTTAGTAGGAAGCCAAAACTTTTGACTTCAGTTTGACCGGAGCATCCTCAAGATCTTGCAAGAATGTCCTAAACACACTTATGCAGGTAAAATTTTTCCATCTAAAGTACTAGTTTCTTTTCTTTTTAAGCCTTTTAATACAACATGAGATTGTGGTTGGGGGATCATATCTTTCTTTTTTTCCCTTTATAAAACAAGTACTACTTCTGCCTTGTAGACATTGTGATGTCTTTGAATGGTGAGGTTAGAGTTTATTCATCAACATGCATGCCTTTCTTATATGCAGAGGATTCCTAAATTTTATGAGTCCGATACTATGCAAAGGCTTTGAAATTCCTTTGGAATGAAGTACTACGTCTGCTGTGAAAGCATCCACAAGATGTAAGTATGGATTTAACTTTTCTAAAGGTTGTCTTTAAAGGGTTTCTTCAATCTTTTTCTCTTTTTAGGATTTGACTCTTGTATATTTTGTCTCTATATAGATGTCAAATCTTGATTCTACAACAGGCAACAAACATGTTTTGTGATATTGGAAGGCTTGGTATGGCACCTAGACCAAACGCTGATTGGGTTGATGTTTCTTATTAATTTCTTTGATCTGCATTGTTATAGACAATGCTTTTAGTAGTACTGTTTCCCTCAATCCCACCCTCTCTTTTGAGGTATTTGTATGATGATGTTTATAGTTATTCATGAACTGCCTTTTCTGAATGCAGGATTTCTAAATTTTATGAGGTTGAACAGAACTTTAGGCCATTGATTACTATATGCAAAAGGCAGTGGATTTCCTTTGGAATGAAGAAGCACTACTTCTAATTGCTAAACAGTAAGCATACTCACTACTTCTAGACATTGAAAGCCCTTTCTATGATGATGTTAAAGTTATTCATGTACATAGGTGCCTTTTTAATGTTAGGAATTATCAATTTGTATGCATCCAAACTGAACATTATTCTATTTGGCTCAACTCATATTTTACATTTAATTTGTTAGGCACTTAAACTTGTTTTCCAAAGTGTAGAATTGATTACTACAGCCAACCAATGCAAGTATAAAGTTGCAAAAGTTGCTGCTCAGCTAGAATAGTAAGCATTCTTACTTCTTGTAGACTTTGTAAACGTCTTTGAATCATGGTAGAGTGATTCCTAAATATGTGTGGCTCTTTTATAAGCAGGAAATCGCCAAATTATAGGAGTACATTGAGCAAGGTATTAATTACTTGGAAAAGGCAGTAGATTTCTTCCATAGCCTACCAATGCAAAGTCCAAGTAGAATGATGTGCAATTCATGAGCTTCAAATTTTTTGTGCTTTCACTCCGATTCTTTGTGTGCATCTTTGTGCCTAAATTGTACTTACTTAGCAAAGCCACCTTATAGAGGTACCTTTGCTTTTATCTTGTAAAAGAGAGAAAAGGGTTCTACCTAAGCCTTTAAAAGGTAGTGTTTAGAGGTTGTGCCATATCCTTGAAAAGGCAAAGGTTCTTAACTTAGCTTTGAAAAGTTAAAGAGGTTGTGTCTTGTTCTTGAAAAGAAAAGGTTTGTGCTTGAACCTTTGAAAAGGCACATTGTATTTAATTTATTCAATAGTGAATTAAACTC
>NW_018397263.1:365090-415404 GCF_002168275.2 Theobroma umbraticum | reverse complement strand
TAAGGGAGAGGACGTAGGCACCTAGAGAGAGGGCCGAACCTCTATAAATAGTGTGTGAAATTTTCTCTTTACTCTTCACAATTAATTTATATCTTCAAGATGGTTAATTACAATTTAATAGAAGCAACTAACAATTAATATATATTATTTGAATTAACAGTTACTATTGAATTTGATTGATTATTTTTTATTATCTTTTTTTTTTAATTATCATCCTTCAAATATTTTTCACTATGATCTAATCTTTTGATTAACTTTTTTTTATATCAAATACTTTCAATAAAAGGTTGATGGTAATGGTGATCAATATATATTTGATAATATGTACTAATTGTATTAAAATTAATAATTGTTATTTTCCCTTTTTCATTCCCTTTTTGTTTAAATAAATTATTTAGTTTAAGTATTATATGCCCAATAAAAAAATAAGATAATAATGGGTCAGTATTTTAAAAATTTTTAAAATTAAATTTTGATCATCAATGTTTACAAAAATTAACATTTAATCACTATCAAGTTTAATATTTTCATATCAACTGATTTTATAAACATCCATAAATATATTTGGTAACTCACCTTATTGGACCAACAAAGCCCGTTCAAGCTCATAATCATTTGGGCTACATCATAAGATTCTAATTAATTTGCTCATAATCATTTGGGCTACATCATAAGATTCTAATTAATTTGATATTTAAACGATCACATCAATATTGGAGAATTTAACATTTTTATAATATTTTTGAAGATATATTTATCAGTTAAAATTTTATTATTATCAATAATTAACTTAAATAACCCTAAAGTATATTGATTTCAATATGATTAGAACATAACAATTCTACTGATTCAAGGCATGAAATAAAGAAAATGTTACTCCCCAATATAACTATAAACATTCTCATGGCAACAAAGACAAGGTCATGAAGAATAAGTTCAGAACACTGGATAGAACGGCTGCATTTAAGGAAAAGTTGAAGAAGATGGCTGTGTGCAGTGTGCTGGACACCTGGTGCGCAAATCGCACCGTTTAACTGAAAGGAAGCCTAATTTAAAACAGCTATTCGGAGCACATTGTTTCGATAATGGATAATTTCAATATAATGTATATGTGTATATGTATAGATTTAGCCAATTTAGCATTCGATTAACAAAACGACGATTGATGAAGTAGTTTAAATTTTATTTTTAATTTTTAATATATTTTTATTTTTATTTTGTGGGGAGGGGTAATATATTCCGTTTTATTCAATAAAAAAATACATTCTTTTTATTAAAATAAAAGGGGAAATGGGTCATGTTAAGTCCAAAGAAAAAAATGGGCACAATTTCTTACTCAGAACGCACAGCTTCGATCCTTTATGGCTTAGACGAGGCGTCAGGCCCAGGCCCAGAAGAAACCCGCTCCACTTTTTAATTTGACCGGTCGAACAAACAGATTCGGGTATTAATTTTCGCGCCATTAAGGCTTAGCTTTATATATAAGGTCTCTGTCGCTACTATTTCGCCAAATTCAACCATCGATGTACATATTTCTCTTTTTCAATTCATTTGAAGTCTTTGGTATTCTTTTCAGTTCTTTTCTTCTTAAAGATTTTTGGATTCTTAGATTTTTTTCTCTTTTCTAAGTGATTAGCATTTAGATTTTTTGTATTTGTTTTCCATTCATGATTCATTCTTTTTTTTTTTTTTTAATTTTTGGATCTTAAGTCTTTTTCCCTTTCTCTAAATTCAACAAGGAAGTGGTCAGATTCCTGGTAAGTCTTTCTCTCTTTCAATTCATTTCAAGTCTTTGATCAATTTATTTTGGCTTTAGATAGCTCTTTCGTATTCTTTTTCATTCATGGTTCATTTCTTTTTTTTCTTTTCAGATCATTGGATATTAAATCTTTTTCTCTTTCTCCAAATTCAACAATGAAACCGTCTGATTCCCAGTAAGTATTTCTTTCTTTCAATTTATTTCAAGTCTTTGATCAGTTTTGTTTCTGTTTTAGGTAGCTTGTTGGTATCTTTTTTACTTCTTTTCTTCCTAAAGATTTTTAATCATTAAATGCAAAATCTGACCCAACAAATTTCAATTTGCCACCATGATCTACTAGGGATAACAGGGCTAATAATTCCATAAGTACAAGAGTTTTTGCCTCTGACAATGCATTGGTAGACCAAAGGAATGGGAAAGTTATAAGTGGGGGTAATTTGCTGTTGCCTTTCCTTTTATTATTGTTTGCTCATATACTTTCAATCTGTTTTTGGGTCAATATTTGTGAGGCTTTACAAATTTTTATCATCTATTCGTTCATGGATTGTGTTTCACTATGATGGATTTATTCATGTTGATCTCCTTGCATTGTTTTGAATGTCTTTAAAAACTCAGAAAACTATGGGCAGCCCGATCTTTTCAATGTCTTTTATACCTTTCCTTTCTTTATCTTAACGTAATAGGAAGCCAAATCTTTTTGACTTCAGCTTGATCGGAGCATCCTCAAGATCTAGCAAATATGTCCTAAACAAATTTATGCAGGTAAAATTTTCCCATATAAAGTACTAGTATCTTTTCTTTTTAAGCCTTTTAATACAACTTAAGATTGTGGTTGGGGGATCATATCTTTCTTTTTTCCCCCTTTTAAAACAAGTACTACTTTTGTTTTGTAGACATTGTGAGGTCCTTGTCTGGTGATTTTATAGTTTATTCATCAACATGCATGCCTTTCTTATGTGCAGAAGATTCCTAAATTTAATGAATTTGCTACTATGGAAAGGCGTAAAATTTCCTCTGGAATGAAGTCCTACATCTACTGCAAAAGCATCTACAAGATGTAAGTGTGGATTTAACTTTTCTAAAGGTTGTCTTTAAAGGGTTTCTTCAACCTTTTCCTCTTTTAAGGATTTAATTCTTCTATATTTTGTCTCTATGTAGATGCCAAATCTTGCCTCTACAGTAGGCAACAAACATGTTTTGTGATATTGCAAGGCTTGGTATGGCACTTAGACCAAATGCTGATTGGGTTGATGTTTCTTATTAATTTCTTTGATCTGCATCTTTGATGTTGTTGATTGTGTTCTTATAGACAATGCTTTTACTAGTACTGTTTCCCTCAACCCCACCCTCTTTTTTAAGGTATTTGTATGATGATGTTTATAGTTATTCATGAACTGCTTTTTCTATATGCAGGATGTCTACATTTTATGAGGCTGAATAGAACTTTAAGCCATTGATTACTATGCAAAAGGCAACGAATTTCCTTTGGAATGAAGAAGCACTGCTTTTGCTTTCTAAACAGTAAGCATACTCATTACTTCTAGACATTGAAAAGCCTTTTTGTGATGTTGTTAAAGTTATTTATATACATAGGTGCCTTTTTAATGCTCTGGAAATTATCAATTTGTATGCGTCCAAATAGAACATTGTTCCATTTGGCTCAACTCATAGTTTACATTTAATTTGTTAGGCACTTAGGCTTGTTTTCCAAAGTGAAGAATTGATTACTACAGCCAACCAATGGAAGTATAAAGTTGCAAAAGTTGCTGCTCAGCTAGAATAGTAAGCATGCTTACTTCTTGTAGACTTTGTAAACGTCTTTGAATCATGGAAGAGTGATTCCTAAATATGTGTGGCTTTTTTATAAACAGGAAATCGCCAAATTATGGGAGTACATTGAGTAGGGTATGAATTACTTTGAAAGGCAGTAGATTTCTTCCATAGCTTGCCAATGCAAAGTCCAAGTAGAATGATGTGCAATTCATGAGCTTCAAATTTTTCGTGTTTTCACTCCGATTCCTTTTATGCATCTTTGTACCTACATTTAACTTCCTTAGCAAAGCCACCTTATGGAGTTACCTTTGCTTTTATCTTGTAAAAGAGAGAAAAGGGTTCTACCCAAGCCTTTGAAAGGTAGTGTGTGGAGGTTGTGCCGTATCCTTAAAAAGGCAAAGGTTCTTAACTTAGCCTTAAAAATTTAAAGAGGTTGTGTCTTATCCTTGAAAAGACAAGGTTTGTGCTTGAACCTTTAAAAAGGCACATTGTATTTAATTTATTCAATAGTGAATTAAACTCCTTAGCTTGCTAAGGGAGAGGACGTAGGCACTTAGAGAGAGGGCTGAACCTCTATAAATAGTGTGTAAAATTTTCTCTTTACTTTTCACAATTAATTTATGTCTTCAAAACAGTTAATTACATAACAATTAATATATATTATTTGAATTAACAGTTACTGTTGAATTTGATTGATTATTTTTTATTATCTTTTTTTTAATTATCTTGCTTCAAATATTTTTCAATATGATCTAAACTTTTGATTAACTTTTTTTTATATCAAATACTTTCAATAAAAGGTTGATGGTAAGGGTGATCAATATATATTTGATAATATGTACTAATTGTATTAAAATTAATAAATATTATTTTCCCTTTTTCATTCCTTTTTGTTTAAATAAATGATTTAGTTTAAGTATCATATGCCCAATAAAAAAATAAGATAATAATGGGTCAGTATTTTAAAAATATTAAAAAAATAAATTTTGATCATCAATGTTTACAAAAATAAACATTTTAATCATTATCAAGTTTAATATTTTCATATCAACTGATTATAGAAACATTCATAAATATATTTGGTAACTCACCTTATTGGACCAACAAAGCCCGCTCAAGCCCATAATCTTTTGGGCTACATCATAAGATTCTAATCAATTTGATGTTTAAATGATCACACCAATATTGGAAATTTTAACATTTTTATAATATTTTTGAAAGTATATTTATCAGTTAAAATTTTATTATTATCAATAATTAACTTAAATAACCTTAAAATATATTGATTTCAGCATAATTAGAAAATAACAATTCTACTGATTCAAGGCATGAAATAAAGAAAATGCTACTTCCCAATATAACTACAAACATTCTCATGGCAACAAGACAAGGTCCTGAAGAATAAGTTCATAACACTGGATAAAATGGCTGCATTTGAGGAAAAGTTGAAGAAGATGGCTGTGTGCAGTGTGATGGACACCTGGTGCGCAAAACGTACTGTTTAATTCAAAGAAAGCCTCATTTAAAACAGTTTAGATAGGGGACAATTTCAATGTAATGTATATGTGTAGATGTATAAATTTAGCCGATTTTGCAGTCGATTAAGAAAACGACTATAGATGTAGTTTATATTGTTTTTTCAATTTTTAATATTTTTTTTTTTCGTGGGGAGGGGTAATATATTCTGTTTTATTCAACAAAAAAATACATTCTTTTTATTCATTAAAAGGGAAAAATGGGTCATGTTGAGTCCAAAGAAAGAAAATGGGCACAATTTCTTACTCAAAACGCACAGCTTCGATCCTTTATGGATTAGACGAGTCGTCAGGCCCAGGCCCAGAAGAAACCCGCTCTACTTTTTAATTTAACCAGTCAAACAAACAGATTCAGGTATTGATTTTCGCGCCGTTAAGGCTTAGCTTTATATATAAGGTCTCTCCCGCTACTATTTCCCCAAATTCAACCGTCGATGTACGTATTGCTCTTTTTCAATCATTTCAAGTCTTTGGTATCCTTTTCAGTTCTTTTCTTCTTAAAGATTTTTGGATTCTTAAACTTTTTTCCCTTTTCTGAGTCATGAGCTTTCAGATTTTTCGTATTCGTTTTCCATTCATGATTCATTTCTTTTTTAAAAAATTTTTTTTGGATCTTAAGTCTTTTTCCCTTTCTCTAAATTCAACAAGGGAGTGATCAGATTCCTGGTAAGTCTTTCTCTCTTTCAATTCATTTCAAGTCTTTGATCAGTTTATTTTGGTTTAGGTAGCTTTTTGGTATTCTTTTTTATTCATGGTTCATTTCTTATTTTTTTCAGATTATTGGATATTAAATCTTTTTCTCTTTCTCCAAATTCAATAATGAAACGGTCTGATTCCCGGTAAGTATTTCTCTCTTTCAATTTATTTCAAGTCTTTGATCAGTTTTGTTTCTGTTTTAGGTAGCTTGTTGGTATCTTTTTCACTTCTTTTCTTCCTAAAGATTTTTAATCATTAAATGCAAAATCTGACCCAACAAATTTCAATTTGCCACCATGATCTACTAGGGATAACAGGGCTAATAATGCCATAAATACAAGAGATTTTGCCTCTGACAATGCATTGGTACACCAAAGGAATGGGAGAGTTATAAGTGGGGGTAATTTGCTGTTGCCTTTCCTTTTATTATTGTTTGTTCATATACTTTCAATCTGTTTCTGGGTCAATATTTGTAAGGCTTTACAAATTTTTATCATCTATTCGTTCATGGATGGTGTTTCACTATGATGGATTTATTCATGCTGATCTCCTTGCATTGTTTTGAATGTCTTTAAAAACTCAGAAACCTGTGGGCAGCCCGATCTTTTCAATGTCTTTTATACCTTTCCTTTCTCTATCTTAACATAATAGGAAGCCAAAACTTTTGACTTCAGTTTGATCGGAGCATCCTCAAGATCTTGCAAATATGTCCTAGACAAATTTATGCAGGTAAAATTTTCCCATATAAAGTACTAGTATCTTCTCTTTTTTAGCCTTTTAATACAACTTGAGATTGTGGTTGGGCGATCATATCTTTCCTTTTTTCCTTTTATAAAACAAGTACTACTTTTGTATGTTAGACATTGTGAGGTCCTTGTCTGATGATTTTATAGTTTGTTCATCAACACGCATGCCTTTCTTATATGCAGAAGATTCCTAAATTTAATGAGTCTGCTACTATGGAAAGGCGTATAATTTTCTCTACAATGAAGTCCTACATCTGCTGTAAAAGCATCTACAAGATGTAAGAGTAGATTTAACTTTTCTAAAAATTGTCTTTAAAGGGTTTCTTCAACCTTTTCCTCTTTTTAGGATTTAACTCTTCTATATTTTGTCTCTATGCAAATGCCAAATCTTGCCTCTACAACAGGTAACAAACATGTTTTGTGATATTGCAAGTCTTGGTATGGCACCTAGAGCAAATGCTGATTGGGTTGATGTTTCTTATTAATTTCTTTGATCTACATCTTTGATGTTGTTGATTGTGTTCTTATAGACAATGCTTTTACTAGTACTGTTTCCCTCAATCTCACCCTCTTTTTTGTGGTATTTGTATGATGATGTTTATGGTTGTTCATGAACTGCCTTTTCTGTATGTAGGATGTCTATATTTTATGAGGCTGAACAGAACTTTAGGCCATCAATCACTATGCAAAAGGCAGCGGATTTCCTTTGGAATGAAAAAGCACTACTTCTGCTTGCTAAACAGTAAGCATACTCACTACTTCTAGACATTGAAAAGCCTTTATGTGATGATGTTAAAGTTACATGGGTGCCATTTTAATGTTCTGGGAATTATCAAATTGTATGCATCCAAACAAAACATTGTTCCATTTGTCTCTACTCATATTTTACATCATATTTGATAGGCACTTAGGCTTGTTTTCCAACGTGAAGAATTGATTACTACTACCAACCAATGCAAGTATAAAGTTGCAAAAGTTGCTGCTTAGCTAGAACAGTAAGCATATTCACTTTTTGTAGACATTGTAAAGGTCTTTGAATCATAATCGAGTGATTCATAAATATGTGTCTTTTTTATAAGTAGGAAACCTCCAAATTGTAGGAGTACATTGAGCAGGGTATTAATTACTTTGAAAAGGTGGTAGATTTCTTCCACAGCCTACCAATGCAAAGTCCAAGTAAAATGTTGTGCAATTTATGAGCTTCATATTCTTTGTGCTTTCATTCCCATTCCTTGTACACATCTTTGTACCTATATTTGTACTTAGCAAAGCTCCGTTTGAAGAGGTATCTTTGCTTTTAATCTTGTAAAAGAGAAAAGGTTCTACTTAAGCTTTTAAAAGGTAGTGTTTAGAGGTTATACCATATCCTTAAAAAGGTATAGAGGTTCTAATTTAGCCTTGAAAAATTAAATAGGTTGTGTCTTATCCTTGAAAAGACAAGGTTCGTGCTTAAACCTTTAAAAAGGCACATTGTATTAAATTTATTTAATAGTGAATTAAACTCCTTAGCTTGCTAAGGGAGAGGACGTAGGCACCTCAAGAGAGGGCCGAACCTCTATAAATAGTGTAATTTTTTTTTTTTACTCTTCACAATTAATTTATATCTTTGATGATGTGGTTAATCACAATTTAATAGAATAGAATAATATATACTATTTGAATGAACAATTACTATTGAATTTGATTGATTATTTTTTCATTTATTTTGTTATCATGCTTCAAATATTTTTCACTATGATCTAATCTTTTGATTAACTTTTTACATCATATGCTTTCAATAAAAGGTTGACGGTAATGGTGATTAATATATATTTGATAATATGTACTAATTGAATTAAAATTGATAATTGCTATTTTCCCGTTTTCATCCCCTTTTTAAATAAATGATTTAATTTAAATATCATATGCTCAATGCAAAAATAAGACCATAATGGGTCAGTATTTTAAGAATTTTTAAAATTTAGGTTTTGATATTCAATGTTTATAAAAATTAATATTTTTTTTAAAAATAAAATTTTAGTATAATCTAATCATCTTGAGAAAACAAATTCTTAACATATGGTTCATCAACAAATTTCTGATTCCAATAGGTGACGAATCATAAAATGAAGAATTATTATCCAAAGTAAATCTCATGTTGGCCAACAGGTCTGCTACCTTGCTGCTTTCTTGGTAAATATGAGATATCTTCACTTACTACTGCCACTGTAGCATTCCTCGAACAGCTTGAATTAAATCCGAGTTAGCACAAGGATGAGATGAACTAGCTGAAATTGCATGGACTTACTATCTTGTTATCCACTTGCAACCATACCTCACAGAACCTCAAATCCCATGCAAATTAGAGACCACGGTAAACGCCCCATAGTTCAACTCTGTAAGCTGCAGCCACATCAATGCTACGTCGATGAGCACCATCAGAATTAACCGCAATTTAGCCTGCTGTCGTCCGTGGCCAACTAATAAGCACATTGTCTCTTCCTTGTGCATGGATCCCTATGGTTTTAGTATTTTGGTTCACCTTCTTTTCCAATTGTGTCGACACTTTGCTGGATTTGTATGACTTAATGGAGTCTATTTTCTTAAAGATTGAGTTATGAACTACAGCATTTGCTTTTTGCAGGTTTTCAGGCAATTTACTGCCTCTTATTTTGAATAATTTTTGTACATTTCAATCAGAGGAATCCAGTTCCAACGATGTTTTCCTCATTTGGTTACTCTTGCCTTGTCCTTGCCTCGTGATTGTCTCCGGATGGCATGAACGTTACGGCTCATGTTATAGATAGGCACTCACCCACGTAATTGACCATTGTTTCAGAAACCTATGGCTTTCCAGTGAGCTTCCTCCTTGCTTCATCTGCGGCAAATGTATTGCCACGCTTTGCATGCCAGTCCAGATTTCCTTTTCAAAATTCAGAATGGTTGCTCCATTTTTGGTACACAACAAAGTCGTTAATCTAATTGTATCGAAAGAAACTTGACTATACTTTTCAATTTAAAAGATGTGAAATTGTTACGGTTTTAAAATTCTCTTGATATGTGGAGGTTATGAGTTTATCCCGTGATATTCTTAACTAAATTAAAAATTAAAAATGCAAATATGAAAGAGTTGGGCTTATTGTTGGAAGTATGTGAAATTAATGCAAATCCCGAAGCAAATTTGTTTTTCCCTTTTATGATTGAAAGTTCTGTGTCATTGTCTCAACGGGAATTCTTGAATCCTACATGAAAGAAAATACATGATCTCAACGGAAAGTCATAAATCCGACATCGAAGAGAAGCTCTTAGTAAGAAGCTAAGGGAAGATGTTATAATCTTAGATAGAAGTTATGAATCCCACATTGGCTTGTGGGACAACATCGTGAGGCCAACAGGTTAATATCAAAGCAAACTTTGGGTACTAGTGATATGTCACTGAAGATGATAGGCCTTTGTTGAAGTGAACAAGTTTGTCACGGTTACAGTAAAAACTCAAAATCTCGCATCAGAGAAAATATATGATCCTAGCGTAGAGCCCAGAATTCCAACAAATTAAATTTTAAAAAATAATTAAAAATAAGATAATTGTTACAAACTATACTTCTTCATTTACGCATACGATAGTCCGTATAAAGCTTGAGTGGACACTTACATGCAAATTAACCAATAACTTATTTATATCTAAACAAACATCAACAATAATTACAAATTAAATTCAGACAATGCACATCAAAATCATCGACATATCGAATATCATATATAAAAAAATAATTTATTAATATAAAAATAAATACAAAGAGACCAAGATATGCTATTGTCGAGCCATAGGAAATGAGAAATTAGCGAATCGTTAGACTGCTTCAGTGGAACAAGAGAAAATACATCTTTGTTAAGCAATTAATTTAAAAATAAAAGAATATGTAAATTTTTTATTAATTATTTTAATTATTATATATTTTTAATATCATTAATTATATTATTATAAATTTATAAAAATTGAGACCTAAAATAAAGACTTCGGTGATTTTATGATATAATCAGCTTTGTTTCTATCACCAACCAACATTGTAATGCTGTCGTGAGGAACTCAAACCTAAGAGTTCTGATTTTGCTTCTAATTTTACTGTTGCTGCTGTAGCACTCACCTAAGATAGTGTTGCCGATAGAGAACCAAAACCAATACCATTGGCGGTTTTAGTATATTGGTTCACCTTCCTTTTCAATTGTGTCGACTCTTTGCTGGGTTTGTGAAACTTGGGAGTCTATTTTCTTAGAAGACTTGAGTTGTGAACTGCTACAGCATTTGCTGTTTGCCAATTCAGGGCAGTTCTGCTGCACTTGTCTTTGAAAGTTTTTTTTGGTAAAGTCGACCTGACACAGTAGTTGGTATCTATCTTTGGTCTTTGGAGCATGTGCGTTAGTAATTATTACTATTATGAGAACTATTTTAAATACCATAGGTTTAAGTACTACCAGTACAGATATTCATGCATGTTTTCAGACAATTTCTTGCCTTAAATATGGAATAATTCCTTCAGATTTCAATTAGGGAAACCCAGTTCCGACAATGTGATTCCTTTTGCCTTGTCCTGGCCTCTTGATTGTCTCGGGATCGCATACCTAAAGCAGAAAACGTTACAGCTTACGTTATGGACGGTAAGCCACTCACCCACCAAATTGATCATTGTTTCAGAAACCTATGGCTTTCTAGTGGCTCCCTCCATGCTTGATCCGCGGCAAATGTACTGCCATGCCAGGCGAGATTTCCTTTTTCAAATGCCAGAATGGTTGTTCTATTTTTGGTTTATATCAAAATCATTAATCTAAGAAATATCATCATTTTAAGAATTATGGATTTATCTCGTGAAATAAGTTAATAAAAAAATTTCACAAAAAAAATTTACTTTAATATTTTATTGAATTTTTTTAAAAAATATTTATTTTAAAATTGCGTATACGAGAGAGAGAGAGAGAGAGAGATGATTGCGATGTTAATAAATTACGTGATTGAAGTGTTCTTAAAGTAGAAAGGAAATAAAAGAAATCAAATGCGAAAGAATTTGACCTTATTGTTTTGGAAGTATATGAAATGCAGACAAAAAAGCCCGATTCATGAAATCATATTCCAAATGCCAAAACAAAGTTGCTTCTTTTTATGACTGGGAAAGCTCTTGTAGTATTTCCAATGGAAGCAGCTTTGGCTGGTAATGGGGCCACGTGACCAGGTCTTCGTCCCATTGGCTACCGCGAGTTTCCAATCACCGCTTGTGCTCGTGCTTATCGGCGCTACAGACAGCGTTCTGCGATGGCCACGTGCTGCTACCACAGTCCACATGCTCTTCTGTCGTACCCATTTTGCCTGCTTTTTTTCTTGGTGAATCTTCACGAAGTCATATAGCTTGAAAATCTTCATGTTGTCTTTCACGTTGAAAAGGTGAACTCCGACTGGAAAATCTTTATATACTTTTTCATATTTAAATTTTAATCATAAGTCGATTTTTTCATAAAATATAAAACAAAAAATTAAATTACTAATTTTATTTAATAATTTTATTAAAAGAATTAATAACTCAATTTTTATAAAAACGAAGATTATCTCTAGAAGATCAATGAAAAATATATCCTCAAAATGTGAATTAAAAAAAAATCATAGACTCTCACTAGTGCATGCAAAATTTATTTGTTTAATAGGTAATTTAATTTTTTTTTATTTTTTATTTCGTAAAAAAAATAAAACTAGAAGGGTCTGGATACAATCAACATAATTTATTATAATTTAAACAAATAGCGTACTATTTGTAGACACACCTTTATAACTCATTTAATATATTAGACCTTAGTCCATGCTTATAAAAGGTATGAATCTGGATTTTTCTCTATTCTTCTTCACACTCTAATCCCATTTGCCTATGCCTTTAGCCCTTTACTACATTTAGCTAGATTTTGATCAATATATTGAATAAAAATAAATAAATAAATTTAAAAGAAAATAAGATTACAATCAATTTCCCTTTTAAGACATTTGGTTGTAAAATCCTGTTAAGAGTTGATGATGCCGAATCTCCTTTGTCTGAAGAAGAAAGCCTTTTTCAAATGGTTTCCGAAACCGGTGGACGGAACTGTTCAAGTGAAACAGATACTTGTTTTGCTCCTGGTTTTATCAGTCGGACACAATAATGGAAAGGTTTGGTAAAAGAAGTAGTGCTTCTGCTTCTGCTATTAAAGTTGGATTCTTCCACCAAAGAGCACATACTGAAACATTCCCCTAGTTAATTTTAAATAATAAAATTATTTAAATATTTTTTTAAAAATGTAAAGAAATAAATTAATATTCAATTAAAATTATTTTGATCATTTTATTAAATAAAAATTTAAAAAATTTAACTTTTTAAACATTAAAATTGCAAAAAATGTAGTAATTATTACCCTAAAAAGAATTATAATTAATTTACTTCCGAAAGAAACAGGAGCTGAAGCGGTCAAAAACAATGACACAACTCAACCAACAAACTCACTACGTGTTTGACAGTTGACGCTTTGATTGACTCACTCTCCTTTAGCACCACGACTGTTTTCACGTGGACCACAGTGGCGCTGCCACGCTTGCCCATGTCCATGCAAATCTAAGCCTTCATCGACGTTATTTTTAGTTTAATCTTTTCTTATAATAGAATTATAATTAATATTATTTTTAAATCTTTAATTTTTTATTTCGTGAAAGTAAAATATTTTGATTTAAATGTAATTTATATTAAAATTTGTAAAATTTTATATATTTGAAAATAAACCATTTATAAATTATAATATAAACATATGATATACAAAATTTGATTAATTCAATTATGAACCGGTTATTCAAGTTGAGCTTTTATTCTCAATCGATTTGATTAATTTTTGCAACATATTAAATTATTTTTTTGTACATTGTTACTAATCTCGAGGGATTTTTACATTTTAAAAAAATAATTTTCTTTTGAATTCAAATGAAATGAGAGACCATTAATCTATCTTTATGATTAAATAACTTTACATGCTATGCCTAGAAAGAAGATATAGTCTTTTTTTTTTAGCTAATAGGTTAGTCAATCTTAATTAGTTAATTACGGGATTATTTTAATTAAACAAACGCGTGTTTGACACACTCCTTGCCCAACATTCTTTTTAGTTTCTTACCAAAAAATTATAAAACAATTTTTGATACGAGGGACGTAAGAATCCACAGAAATCAAACCACCGTCGTCTTAGACACCATGTCTACGCAAAACCGCCCGCGGTAATCATTTTCCACTCACGCACTTTCTTATAAATTCCTCTTCTTTATTTTTTGCTTCCACATAGAAACAAATTTTCCAATTCCATTGAAAAAAGAAATCATCAAGCTTTTTCTGACTTTCTCTCTACATTTATCTCCGTCAGCTCTCTTCCTGATCGCCAAAGCGGTGAAAAATTTGTTCTTTAGAATGGATACTAAGATTGGGTCACTTGATGTGTGTAAACCGACTTCCAACGACATCGGGAGCCCACCCAACGGCACTGTTGCTACCATTCAGGGCTCCGTTTCCCCCACCGTCATCAACTGCTCTGAAGCCACTCTGGGTCGCCACTTGGCCAGACGGCTCGTCCAGGTTGGTGCGACCGATGTTTTCTCTGTTCCGGGGGACTTTAACTTGACTCTGCTTGACCATTTGATAGCTGAGCCGGAGCTTAACTTGATCGGCTGCTGTAATGAACTTAACGCTGGATACGCCGCTGACGGTTACGCCAGGTCACGTGGCGTTGGTGCTTGCGTTGTGACGTTTACCGTCGGTGGGCTCAGCGTTTTGAACGCGATCGCTGGTGCTTATAGTGAGAATCTGCCTCTTATTTGCATTGTGGGAGGACCGAACTCCAATGATTATGGAACTAACAGGATTCTTCATCACACTGTTGGATTACCTGATTTTAGCCAAGAGCTTAGATGTTTCCAGACTGTTACTTGCTATCAGGTAATGTTCTCTCTTTGATTTCCCCCTACCCTGTTTTTTCATATTTTTTCTGCTGTTTTGGTTTGATTAGGCAGATGATTAATATGGGGTCTTTGGTTTTTACTAGGCTGTGGTGAATAACTTGGAGGATGCTCATGAATTGATCGATACAGCAATTTCAACTGCTTTGAAAGAAAGCAAGCCTGTTTATATCAGCATCGGCTGCAACTTGGCTGCAATTCCTCACCCTACTTTTAGCCGCGAGCCTGTTCCGTTCTCACTCTCTCCAAAGTAAGTATTTTTTTTTTTTTATCTTTTCGACCTAGAGATTGCTTAGTGACTGATTTTTCCGTCAAGTTAATGTTTTTTTCTTTTGGAAATGTGTGTAGATTGAGTAATAAGATGGGTTTAGAGGCGGCCGTAGAGGCAACAGCAGAGTTCTTGAACAAGGCGGTCAAGCCTGTTTTGGTAGGTGGACCCAAGCTTCGTGTTGCGAAGGCATGCGAGGCCTTTGTTGAGTTGGCTGATGCTAGTGGTTATGCTTTGGCGGTGATGCCATCAGCTAAAGGACTGGTCCCTGAGCAACATCCTCATTTCATTGGGACCTACTGGGGTGCTGTTAGCACTGCTTTTTGTGCTGAGATCGTTGAGTCTGCTGATGCTTACTTGTTTGCTGGACCTATTTTCAATGACTATAGCTCTGTTGGCTACTCTCTGCTTCTTAAGAAAGAGAAGGCAATTATTGTGCAGCCTGAACGGGTGGTGATTGCTAATGGGCCTGCGTTTGGATGTGTTTTGATGAAAGATTTCCTTAGAGCTCTTGCCAAGAGGCTCAAGCACAATAACACTGCTTATGAGAATTACCACAGGATTTTTGTTCCTGAGGGGCATCCTTTGAAGGCATCACCTAGAGAGCCCTTGAGGGTTAATGTTCTGTTTCAACATATACAGAATTTGCTCTCTAGTGATACTGCAGTGATAGCTGAAACAGGAGATTCTTGGTTTAACTGCCAGAAACTGAAATTGCCTAGGGGATGTGGGTGAGTATTAGAGAACAAACTTTGGTTTTAGTTTATGTTGATTCCCAACTTAGATATGAATCAAAAGCCGAAAAGGAGAAAAAAAAGTGTGGTTTTTGAATTTGGCATTGAATTGTGAATCTTTTTTGGCAGGTATGAATTCCAAATGCAGTATGGATCGATTGGGTGGTCAGTTGGTGCCAGTCTTGGGTATGCACAGGCTGTTCCAGAGAAACGTGTCATTGCTTGCATTGGCGATGGTAGTTTCCAGGTACCTGCAGTCATTTTTTGCCCTGTGGTTTGTGATATTTTTGCTCAGGAAATCAATGCCATATAAAACCAATGCACTATCAAAATCATTCACGTGTTTATAATGTTCTTGGTGATTGATTCAATAGGTTACCGCACAAGATGTATCAACAATGCTGCGATGTGGACAAAATACCATAATCTTCCTGATAAACAATGGTGGATATACCATTGAAGTTGAGATTCATGATGGACCATACAATGTGATCAAGAACTGGAACTACACCGCCTTGGTCGATGCAATTCACAATGGTGAAGGCAACTGCTGGACAACCAAGGTTAGTTAATTCAAAGTTTTGGCACATTTGCTCAAATCGTGTTGAATCAAATCCCTGACGAAACTTGATATTGTCTTTAGGTCTTTTGCGAGGAAGAACTCATTGAAGCTATTGAGATGGCAACAGGAGCCAAGAAGGACTGCTTATGTTTCATTGAGGTGATAGTTCACAAGGATGATACTAGCAAAGAACTGTTGGAATGGGGCTCCAGGGTCTCTGCTGCTAACAGCCGTCCCCCAAATCCTCAGTGAACTCTTGGATGCTCGATTTTTTTTGCTTCAAACCCTTGTTAAGTACATGAGAATTTCTAGCACAAGTTCATGGATGCGGAGTTAAATCTGTCTTTTCCAACAATTTGTTTGATCTGCGGAGTGCTTCCAGATATTTTATGTACATTCAGTTTGGATTCCATTTCTAAGTAATGAATGTTTTGGTTTCATTTTTCGCTATCTTTGATGCGTAAAGAAGGGACCCATTGACATGATCAAGACTGAAGGGCCAATGGAACATGTAGCCTTCCGGAGGTCCTGATAGATTGACCCACACAAGAAATGCTGCAAATTCATTTTTGTTCTTTTCTCAGAAGATTTTTTTAAGCTTTATAACCTTGGGAATTAAGCAAAACTGATAATATGGATCATATCCAAAGATTAAAAAGCTTCGAGTCCTATGAAAAATGAAATCTGGCCTCTTATTCAGACTACCGATGTCGCTCTCAAGCAAAAGAATCTATACCAAATATTTTCAAAGAAGGAGAAATGGAAATGTTGTTCTTAGACCTTGACTTCTACTTCTGTTAAACAAGGAAAAACGGACATGGTGTTCCTAGACCTTGACTTTTACAGCATTTCTGTTTTGTAAATTTTCCTTGAAAAATGTGCAAACTTGGCTCCTGGTTATGACCATATCCTAGTATTTGAGCTTCCATTTAAAGAAGAGAACAAATTTCTAGTCCAGCTATAGTTTACCATACCTGAGGAAACAGTAAAGAAAGTAAATAAAAATAATAATTGGTCCCTGCTTTCGGTCTCTATGGAATTAAAGTCAAACATGATTTCCCTCATCTCATCCAAGTTGTCCAAGCCTTTTAAATTTGTCTACTATACCACCCTGAATCACTTCAATTACGACATTGATGTCATTGCCGTTATCACTATTAACATAACATACATCTAATGAAGCTAGCATGAATACGAGAGAACCTTTTTTGGGGCTTCCCCATCTCCATTTGTTCTTCATAACTAGAAATAGAGGCATTATTCACAGGCATTTCATTTCCGGATCTAAAAAGTGAGCAAGATTTGATACTTTTAGCCATTGATTTTCATTCTATATACAGCAAAATTCTGAGGGAAATGGTCTACAAACACCTAGGGGTCGCAGCCAGAGTTACTTTGCGCAAGCACTAGACGGCCATTTTCCTGTAGGGCAGCAGGGAAAGGAGCTTGGCAGTTGCTGATATGAGATTTTAGTCTGGGCATGTTAGGGTGTGCACTTCTACACCTGTGGCAACGCAACTCCATTGACATCAGTCTGTTATCATCTTGTAATGTTGCTTTTCCATGATTACTAACTTCCTCAATCACATCTAAAGAATCACGGAAAAAGGCAGTATTGAAAGAGTTCCAATGCTTCTTATTCTTGAGATGTTTGGAGTCAAAATCTTGGCTAATAACATGCAGGTGCAGTTGCCGCATTGAGGGGACCTGCAGGAGGAGACAGGAAAGAAACAATATTTTCAAATGGCGTTTTCCGATATTCACTAACCATTGAAGATTGAATGATGAAATATACAAGGACAAAGACGCACTGGTTGATTGCAAACAAGATGCATAGCAAGCCAGATTCTCCTAGATGCACAACCATAGTACCCTATTCTTAAAACTTTTTCATGAATGTTATACAATTGTCCCTAAAATACCTTAGCTTTCAGTATTGAATACTTCATCCATAAATATATTAGGCCATAATATTATCTCTTTGTTCACATCTAGAAGAGTACAATGCACAACCTATATTCTTTTGGACTTTCCAAACCTCGGCATCTGCATGGATGCATCATATTGCTATTCCTGGCTACAATAACTGGATGTTGCATAAAAGTGAATCTAACAGAAGATCCCATTGTTTGGTACTCCACCAACTTCTTGATTCATTCAAATCTTAAGTCTGCATTATGCGGCACACAAACATAAGGTTCTTTTCCTGCCAAATATGTTCAAGGCAAGGATATATAGCCTCAGCTCAAAAAAACCCTAATTACCAGCTTGCAATTTCCAAGACTGAATTTCAGTCTTGCACTGAGAGTAGCATTTAAGTTTATCAGACCTAAAACTACGTAAACAAAGCCAAAATCAGAAGAAGGAACAATGTTTAGCATACCGAGTGATATCCAAGGCGGAAGACCAATGATGCATCTTCATGCAAGAATTTCTCAGCCCACTTCAAACCTATAGCATGCATTGTCATTAACAACTGAAGGTGCTCTTTACGTGCATCTGCCAAGCAATCAAGACCTTCAAATCTTGCCAACACCAAAAGATGCTGTTTTGCCTGCAAAAAGGGAAACGAAATCCATTTTTTTATTTATTAAAAATTATCCAGAGAGAAGAGAGGATTGAAGAAGGCAGCATGTATTTACCTTTGGATACTTATCATTCAATACAACAACATCATCTGATGCCTCCAGCACTTCATCCTTATACTTCTCAGGCTGCATTGCAATGTTATATAGAGATTGAACCCAAGGGGCCCAGGTTTTAGTCATAGTTCCGATAATCTTATCTTCTGGTACTGAAGGCTCTGACAGAATACTTTTACTGCTTCTCTTGGGAAACTTCACTTGGGTCTTAGCTATAGATAAAAACCCTTCAAAGAGTGATGAGTAAGCGTCTTGAAGAATTTTGCAGCCTTTGATATAGTCATCATCAAGGCAATTTGGTCTCTCTGGGTTCATATTTGGTCCCAGAACATGTATTACATGGGTCACCCCTTCCCTACTAGACAAGGGAGAAATTGAAGGCAGAGGTACAATCACAGCAGTCCCTGGAAGAAGAGACATAGCCTGATTCTTGGTTGCAGCCTCTAGAGCTGAACCACTGGCATTGAAGATTGCAGCATTCACACCTCCACCTCCAGGTTTCAGGCGCCTGAACAGGATGATCTTTCAGTACACATTCATAAAAAGAAAGCTATGCATGAGTGGAAGCATCATGTTTACTTTCAGAGAATATTGGTATTATCAAGCAGGTATGACATATTTCATCATCACAGTGGATTACTTTCAGAGTTATGCATGTTATTTTAACTAGTTCTAAGATCCCGAAAAGGCCAGAATATTACCATCTTTCATGTCAGACAGAGTGATCCAGCCAGAAGGTTTTTAACTGTTTAAGATCAAATTATACATCTAACAAGACACAATATAAAAAAAAACGTTATATTTTGTTAAACTCATGGATTAAAACCAGAAACTGATCTTTCTGCATAGACAGAAACCACTCTTAAGGATTAAGTCTCAGGAGTTTCCTATATGTGGATTCCTGTACCAGCAAAATTCAAAGAATTTAAAAAAAAAAAAGAAGCTACTAGCAGATTTCACCACCTATTAATTTCAAGCATACTATTTACCCAGTCATTGGATGTCAGAGATATAAGTTATATATACAAAAGGCGTACCAGTTGGCAGCATTAGCTATTACATTGCAGTGCAAACCTCCCTCTGAATTAAGTCGAGTTATATCTCCTACAAATGTGAAGAATCTTTTGGAGTCAATGTTCTTTTGTGCAGCTTTAGCCCTTACCAAGGACAAAATCTCTGATCGATGAGTCAAATCCACTAAAACAAGCCTGGCATCACCAAGCCTATCCATGAATTCCTCTACTTTCTCAACAATAATATTAGACGCCTTCTCAAGGTTAAATTTGAAATCTGCTGTAGATATTGATGGAAATGCCAGAGTGGGAACATCACAACCGCGCTGACTGATAGAACTTGCCGCTGGCTCTTCACTTACTTTCATCTTCTCACTAGCTGCACCTGACAATGATGAAACCATTTCCTGTTCTTTGCTCATGACAACAACAACTTCATTTTCAGATTCCTTGCATTTCTTACTTCTGTCAGATTCATAGTTGCCATATTCTTTAATCTCTTGATCACTATGTGAAAAATGATTCCTAAGAATATTCTCAGTTTTATCTTCTGGTATTGAAAGCTCTAACTGAATACTTTGACTGCTTCTACTGGGAAACTTCACTTGGGCAGTAGCAATGGATAAAAATCCTTCAAACAGTGATGAGTAAGCATCTTGAAGAACTCTGCAGCCTTTGGTATAGTCATTGTCAAGACAATTTGGTCTATGTGGGTTCATATTTGGTCCAAGTACATGGATCACATGGGTCACCCCTTCCTTACTATACAAAGGAGAAATTGAAGGGAGAGGAACAACCAGGGCATTCCCTGGGAGAAGAGATTTAGCCCGATCTGTGGTTGCAGCCTCTAGAGCAGGACCACCAGCATTGAAAATTGCAGCATTTACCCCACCACCTCCAGGTTTCAGGCGCCTAAACAGAATGAATTTTTAGTTGACATTTATAAAAAAAGATGTATATCCGTGAGAAATATCATGTTTATTTTCAAGGAGTAGTGTTATTACAAATCAGGTAAGATATATTGCATCCTCACAGTTGACAGAAAAACTTTCAGAACTATGCATATTAGGTCTAACTAGTTGTGAGATCCTGAGAATGAAAGAATTATAATATTTCATGCAAGACAGAATAAACATGCCAGTAGGTTTTTGATGGTTTAAGATCAAGTTAGACACCTTACAACATAGACAAAATGTTGCATTTCATAAAACTCATGGATTAAAACAAGAAACCGATCTTTCTTCATGGACATTATCTATCCTGGAGGACAAGGTCTTAGGAGTTACCTACACATGGGTTCCTATACCAGCAAATCTGAAGAACTCAAACAGATGAAACATTGCTACTAGTGGAGTTCCTCCACCTAAAAGTTACAATCATCTTATTTACTCAGCCATTGGATGTCAGGCAGATAAATTATACATATAAAGAGCTTACCAGTTGGCAGCATTAGCTATTACATTGCAGCGCAAACCACCCTTTGAATGCAGTTGAGTTATATCTCCTACAAACGTTAAGAACCTTCTGGAGTCAATGTTCTTTTCTATAGCTTTAGCCCTAACCAAGGACAAAATCTTTGATCCATGAATCAAGTCCACTAAAACAAGCCTGGCATTACCAAGTTTATCAATGAATTCCTCTACTTTCTCAACAATAATGTTAGATGCTTTCTCAAGATTGAATTGGAAATCTGCTGTAGAAATAGACGGAAATGCCAGAGTAGGAACATCATAATCATGCTGACTAATAAAACCTGCCACTGGGTCTTCACTGACCTTTATCTTCTGACTAGCTGCACCTGACAATGATGAAACAGTTTCTTGTGATTTGCTGCAGGGACCCTTACCCTTAATAAGTTGAGAAGGCACAGAATCCTGACTATTTGTTTCATGTGGTCGCTTTAAGAACTTTAATATGCTAACTTGAGTTTTGGCATTTGGATTCGTCTGACAAAAATAGCCATGTGGAAGGATGTCCAAAGAGCCGAGTGCAGTGTAGGTGTTAACAGCAGCTTGAACATCAGCCTCATTCTGGCAAAATGTGATTCGAGAGAACCCTTCACTCAACTTAGGCAATTCTTTGTTTTGCAGCATCCTATTCACAACTGCTGCAGCTTTTCCACATTGAAGATTTCCCTCATGCCCAGTACGTTTAACTATGCGAGATATACAAAGCTTGGCAGGGAGGTCAAGCACCACAGCATGCACCTCTACTTGTGGACCACCAAGCTTCACAAAATCCAGCCGCTGCTCTTTATCTAAGTTGCATCTATCAATGAACACACTCTTGCCCTCCTTCAATGAAGCAGCTGCACTTTTTAAGCACTGCAGCTTTGTCCCAGCCTTGCCGTTATTGATTGTATCCTGCAAGAAGAAGCCAATAGAATCTTAATAACATTTAGCACAGCCCACTTTGCTAGCAGCACTAGTTCATTATCCTCATAATTTCAAGTTTAAAGATTCAAGACATCACATTTACAATTGTAAATGAGAAAGGAACCATAACATCATCTCAAAATCATAATTTTACAACACCCCACTTCCAGAAACGATGGAAAATTAAGCAGAGAAAGAGAGAAACCTGGCAGATGCGAACCCAGGGACGTGAAGAAGCTCGCATGACGTTGTCGCAAAAAGTGGACTTGCCGCTTCCTGGTGCGCCCACCAACATTGCCACGATTGGCTTCCCCTTTTCCTTCTCTTCTTCACCTTCTTTCCCTTTTTGAACCAAAAAAAAAAACCATAGAAGCAGAAAATAAAGTTCAGTAATTTGTCTGATGATGCAATCTCAGAACAAATGATAGGACGGGAAAAAAGTAGGTACCTTCGGGTTTACAGGCGCCGTCGATGTCCATTTCCATTGTTGATCGGCTTTTTTCCAGCAATTCTATGCGATTAACTGTTTGCTTATATTCAAGAGAAAGGCCCTCTTGCAAGCTTCCAGTGCTAGTTACGAGGAAGAATAGTCTACTTATAAGGTTCCCTTATTATATGATTTGACCGCTGGCTTCCCTCGCGACTGGGTTTGGTTACCGGGAAATGGATTTTTTCTTTTGTTAGTTGCAACATCTAAATTTACCATTGTACTTTACATATTTATTGGTTTCTTTATAATTAGATTAAGATATTTACTTATTCTTTTTAAAAAGTTTTCAAATTTTTGCTCTTTGGATAATTAATTGTTGAACATATAAATAAACCTGGAAGGCAGTCTCCTTTGTCTCCAGTGCATTAAAATTTACCCCTTGGGTAAATTTCCAACTGTAAGATCTTGACTTTGTAATCAGGCAATTGTAATTACTAGTTAATTGAATCTTACTCCCCTGGACTGATTAAAACTTGTCTGGCTGTGGCTTGTAAAAAGGGAACCTGGTGGGATTTCACAAATATATACATATCCCCAAGAACAGAAGAACTAGACCTGATATTCTGATTTTTCTTCTTCCTGGAGTAGCTGTCCTGACAGGATTCGGATATTATTAAAAAGCAGGAATCTTTTTTCTTGGCAAAAACAAGAAATGAGATCAAGAATAAATCAATCAAAGCCCCGAGATGCAAGGTAATGAAGTGTTTTTGATGAATGTGAATGTCGAACTCTGCTTACAATCTGAATTTTAGTCCTTATTCATGATTACATTTCCTGTCTGGTTGCCCGCAAGAATGAGCGCGCAGAGGTAGACAGCGAAATGCTCCATGGAGCCATTTCAATGCATTTGGCATGCATCAACGTTCCCAATCAAAATGAATTAATCAGGACAAAACAAAAATAATCGATCCTTATTCATAGAGTCACAGGCAACAGCATAGAATTTGATGTTCCTTAATTCTCATATCATCTGATAAGAATCTGAATCTACTAAACATTCCTGTCTAGTTACTTGTAAGAATGAGAGAGCAGAGGCAAGCAAAGATATGCTCCATGGAGCCATTTCTGCGCATTTGCAATTCATCAACTTTCCAAATCAAAATGGATTAATCAGAACAAAACAAAAAATATTCGAACTCTGTTTCACAATCTGAATCGATGTCCTTATTCATAATCCACTGCCAACAGCAAAGAATTTGATGTTTCCTTAATTCTCATATCATCTGATAAGAACCTGAATTGATTCCACATTCCACTCCAGTTTACCCGCAAGAATGAGGAGAGCAGAGGCAGAGTGAAATGACCCACGGAGCCACATAAACGCATTTGGAATTCATAAACATTCTCCTTGCATTTGCAATTTATCAACACTCCCAATGAAAATGAATTGATCAGAACAAAACATAATTCAAACTCTGGCTCACAATCTGAATTCAAGTTCCGTATTCATCATTATATTCCTGTCCAGTTACCCGCAAAAATGAGAAAGCAGAGGCAGGCAGAGAAATGCTTCATGGAGCCATTTCCATGCATTTGCCACGCATCAACATTCCCAATCAAAATAAATCATCATAATAAAACAACAATAATAACAAATACCCATTTCATTGAATCGATCAAACTGTTCTCAACAATTGAAAAAACTGAAACACTCACTGCCAGATTAACGCCAACTTGAAAGACCCAGATACAAAGAAAGAAAGAACGAAAAAGAGCTTCGAAACTGAAATAAAAATGACAGGATGACTAGACCCTAAAACTGCACTGACACTGAAACCCCGTAGAACGGGAGAGATTGCTCCTGTCTACTTGGATCTCTGCCTCATCTTTCTGCGCTTTCTCTTCAATCTTCTCATACGCTTCTTCTTCCACTGTTTAGAAAAACAAAAATCATCCAATAAATGACAAATTAAAAACCAACCAAAAACTCATATTGACGTAAAACATTCAGCTTGATGCTTTTTCCTTTAGAAATTACCTTGGCTCTCATGGTGATGGAATGACGAAAAGCAGTCTCCTTTTCCTTTAGTTGCTGGAGAAACACTGGCTGACAAAGGGGCGGCGAGGGAGAGTCCGCCCTTTTACACAGTTATATATAAACCCTAGGGCCTGATTTGACTGACCCAGATCCAATTTCAAGAATGATGGATTAATTGGGCCGGAAATTAGACCAGTTGTTTTGTAACTGGCCCAAATGAATTAATAAAAATAATTTCTTTAGTATAATATTTTATATTCTCGTTGTTAAAAAAATGTTATACTCTGAATAAAAATAACTAAGAATACAAACAGTATTTATTTTTAAAAAGTAAGAATTATATATATATATATATATATATATGAATTTTACGGATATTGCACTTGATATATATAATCACTAATTTTGTTGCATCTAAATAAAGCATGCTAAACATTTTAATACAAGGCAATCAAAAGCATTTCTTAAATTTGAATGTCTAACTTAAATTAAGCAAAGTTGATAATATTTAATGAAGTATTTAACTTAATGATTTATTTATAATTTTTATTTTTTGATAGTAAGAATCAATTTTTTTAAAAAAAAAAATAGTGAAGAAAAACCAAAGTCATGACACCTCTGACATTGATAATTTAACCAAAACCAATAGTACGTTTGATACGGACTCCCCAGCTACCACTAATAATTTCTAGCATTAATGAGCATAGAAAGAAAGGAGAAGAAGGAAGCAATTGCTGTGAACATTCATATCGAAGACTTGTCACTTGACTGATTATATCAGAATTTCCAAGCTCACAAGACAATTGGAAACCTACAGCAAAACAAAATTAAAAGTTTGATAGTTTTTTAAAATTAGTGAGATTTAAATTATTAACTTAAAATTAATAAAGTTAATAGCAGTCAATTAAATAAATATTTACCTTAATAACAAAGAGTAACTATTAATTAATAAATAATGATACTTTTGATATATAGATAATTTAATTAAGTCAATGGTGCTTTTGATACGGGCGTCAACTTGACAAGTTTGCAATTTTCTTCTCCAATGTCCATCGACTGGTTGAGTCTTCCTGCAATGCGACTGTGCAGGTCGTGCTGCGTCCATTACGCTCTACACGACAACAACCGAGGATTTTCCTTGGTAAGAGACTGCAGCTTTCCCTTCGACTTTCTTTGGTCTACCGTTTCCGTCTGCACGGCAGCATTCTCTTCTACCATGCAGCTTTCTTGCTCCCTTTTTATTGTGAACATCCGGTACGTCCAACTTGATAGTTCAGCAATCTGTAACTCTCCAGCAGGGCCCGTGTGTTTCATCCCCCTCACAAAATGTGGATTTCACTCGTTTCATGGCTCTTCTTCATTTCATTTGTAGCAATTTTCTTTAGCATTAACGCAGTTTCGGTTTCTGGCCAATGTCAAAGCGATCAGCAAGAGTTGCTGCTCGGATTGAAAAACGACCTCAATTCTACTTTATCCGTGAAGCTGGTGAGGTGGAATCAAAGCACGGATTGCTGTTCTTGGGATGGTGTAAGCTGCGATGTAGGTGGTCGTGTTATCGAGCTAAACTTGAGCAACCAATCAATCTCCGGTGTGATTGACAATTCAAGCAGCCTCTTCAGTCTTCAGTATCTCCAGAGTCTAAATTTGGCATTTAACAGATTCAACTCCACTATTCCTTCTACGTTTGATGAGCTTGCAAATTTGAGTTACCTAAATTTGTCAAATGCTGGCTTCAAAGGTCAAATACCTCTGGCGATTTCACGAATGACAAGGTTGGTTACTCTTGATTTATCTACGCTAAACTTCCTTGGACAAGTTTCACTGAAGCTTGAAAGCCCAAATCTACGAATGCTCGTCCAAAGTCTCACTATGCTAGAAGAACTGTACCTTGATGGCGTGAACATATCAGCGCAGGGAAAAGAGTGGTGCCAGGCCATATCTGCTTCATTAAGTAAATTGCAGGTGTTGAGCATTTCTAACTGTTATCTTTCTGGACCAATTGAACCTCAGCTTCAAAACTTGAAGAATCTCTCTGTTATTCATTTGGACAAGAACAATTTGTCTGCTATGGTTCCAACATTCCTTGCTAAGCTTTCAAATTTGACTTCCTTGGGGCTCAGTTCGTGCGGCTTGCATGGACTATTTCCAAAAGAGATACTCCAGGTAAGAACGCTACAGTCTCTTGACATATCCGAAAATGAAAACCTTCAGGGTTTCTTGCCAGAATTCCCTCATAATGGTTCTCTTCGGATCCTAGTGCTTAGCAAAACAAAGTTTTCTGGATCATTACCACTGTCCATAGGCAATCTTGTGAGCTTGACAAGATTAGACCTTTCCTTCTGCAATTTCAGTGGAGCAATTCTGCATTCGATCCCAAATCTCCAACAGCTTGTTTATTTGGACTTGTCATTCAATAACTTCACTGGCCATATTCCACCATTGACTATGTCCAAAAATCTTGCCAATATAGACCTCTCTCACAATAAACTGACTGCTCAGATCCAATCATACAACTGGGGAAGCCTTCAAAATCTTACTTATATTGATTTAAGTCACAATTCACTTCATGGGAATATTCCCTCCTCTCTTTTGGCACTCCCGTTGCTGAAGAAGGTCATGCTTTCCAACAATCAATTTGACGGTGAAGTTCCTAGCTTTCCAAATGTGCGACAATCTTTATTGGATACTCTTGATCTCAGTAGCAATCAACTGCTAGGGCCTATACCCATGTCTGTTTTTGAACTCAGTGGACTTCACATCCTGTTGCTTTCTTCCAACAAGTTTAATGGCACTATATGGCTGGGAGACATTCAGAAGCTTGTCAACCTCTTACATCTTGACCTTTCACATAACAACCTGTCTGTCAATGCAACTGGCAGCTATTCTACCTTGTCGTCCTTCCCCAAAATTAGTAGATTAGCACTGGCTTCTTGCAGACTGAAAGTGTTTCCTGATCTAAAGAACCAATCAAGACTAACCTATCTGGATCTTTCAGACAACCAAATTTCAGGTGAAGTACCAAATTGGATTTGGAATGTTGGCGATGGCTTTCTCCGGCATCTGAACCTTTCATTTAATCTGCTAGTGGGTTTGCAAAAACCTTATCAAATGCCTCCTCTCTATCTCCTTGACCTGCATTCTAACAATCTCAGTGGCAATATCCCAACTCCGCCTGCATCTGCAATCTATCTGGATTATTCAAGAAATAATTTTACTTCATCTTTACCACCTAACATTGGCAGCAACCTGTCATACACTATTTTCTTTTATCTCTCAAGCAATGGCCTTACAGGTTTCATTCCTGATTCAATATGTGATGCTGTTTACCTACAAGTTCTTGACTTGTCCAACAACAATCTGAATGGTAGAATACCAAATTGTTTAATTGCAAGGGAAGCATCTCTAGGGGTACTGAATCTTGGGGGCAACAGTCTCAATGGCAATATTCCTGATGCATTTCCAAGACATTGTTCCATACAAACACTAGATGTCAATGGCAATGAGCTTAAAGGGAAGATTCCAATATCCCTTTCTAGGTGCGAAAAGCTGGAGGTGTTAGACCTTGGTAACAATCAGATCAATGATTCCTTTCCTTGCCATTTGCAGAGTATATCCACTTTGCGGGTTCTGGTTTTGCGATCAAATGAATTTTATGGGAAAATTGGTTGTCTAGGAAGTAAGGCCCCCTGGCCGAAGCTTCAAATCGTTGACATTGCTCACAATAGTTTTAGTGGAAGACTACCGAAGCAATTGTTCACAACATGGAAGGCAATGATGGTTGATGACTATGGAGCCCAATTAAGTGTTAAACACATTCAATTTGAGGTTCTACAACTCAGTGTACTTTATTATCTGGACGGCGTAACAGTTACCAACAAAGGTCTAAATATGAAGCTGGAAAAGATCCCAACTGCTTTCAACTCCATTGACTTTTCATGCAACAAATTTGAAGGGCCAATACCAGATGAGATGGGAGAATTCAAAGCGCTCTATGTTCTCAACTTGTCGCACAATGCTCTCACAGGCGCAATCCCACCATCTCTTGGAAAGTTGCATCAGCTGGAATCCTTGGACCTCTCAAGAAATAACCTGAGTGGCAGTATTCCTCAACAGCTGGTAGACCTAAATTTCCTTGCAGTCCTTGATGTCTCACACAACCAACTGGAGGGAAGTATCCCAGCTGCAAAGCAATTTGCAACATTCGGAAATGAGTCCTACGAAGGGAATAAAGGACTATGTGGGTATCCTTTGACGAAGAGTTGCAAAGACGCCAGCAATGGCCAAGATTCACAATCTGATTCTGATTCTGGGTGTCAAATCGACTGGGACATTATAAGTGCTGAGGTAGGATTTTTCTTTGGGTTAGGAATTGTCATTGCACCTCTTATCTTCTGGAAGAGATGGAGAATATGGTATTATAAGCACATAGATCGTGCTCTTCTCAGGCTTTTCCCTCGGCTGGTTCTCAAAAACAGAAATCATGGAAGGAGAGCTCACCGGAGTCAGGGGAGGAGGCTCTAGCAAAGCAGGGAATCAATGAAAAGATTTTTAGCTAGTTCCTATGTTCTATTTTCCTGTTTTTGGTTTTTGTTTCAATGGTAAGCAGTTTTTGCTGCTTCTCTTTCCACCTTTTGTTTTTGTTCCTTTCAACAGGTTTATCCTGATTGCTTTGAATAAAAACAAATTAAATCATCCCAAAAATACAAAAATGAAATGTAGCGTCCTCTTCACATTGGGTTTGAAACTAGGCTAACATTCTTTCAGTTTTAAGCAAAAAAAAAATCCTTTAATTTATCTTAATGATCATCCTTGCATGATAACATTAATATCAGAAGGCTCATTAGGATATTTATGTAGAATGATATTTGTCATAGAAGCAAAAAGTTTATGGCATAATGCTTAAATAAGCTTTTAAATTATTTTAAAAAATTTAAATAAATATTTACTCTTTTATTGTTTTTAATTAAGTTTTTATATTTTTATTTTAAGTCAAATAAATCTTTATGATTAATGATTAATTAATTATAATTAGTTAAAATATCATTTATCATTTTATATCTATATGGCAATTACATGATGTTAATGTAGAGAGTAAAAAATGTTATATGGTCATGTTATTATATTAAATTAACATATTACATCATCATCAATTATAATATGTTAATATGTCATGCCAATTCTATGTAATATAAAATTATAAATGATATTTTAATTAAGTCAATAATTAATCATAAAAATTTATTTGATTCAAAATAAAAATATAAAGATAAATTTGGTTTAAAATAAAAATATAAAAATTTGGTTAAACTTAATTAAAGTATAAAAACTTATTTAAATTTTTTAAAAATAATTTATAGATTTTTTTGAAAAATATTCCAAAATTTATATGTTGTTCCTATCTTTATTGGAAGTTTACCAAATAGTAAAAATGATTACAGACTCCAACCGCTTAGATTGACCATGCAGCAGAACCTCAGCTCCCTCTTCCGTGAAAAATTGACATGGTTTTGGCTTAAATCAAATCCAAAGTAAGTTGTATTCGAAGCACCCAAAATCTGAAGACGAAACTTTTGATTAAACTATTTTAGTAGTAATTCATAGGAAAGATTTTTTGTCAACTTGATAAAGGAAGGATTGATAGATTTCGTAAGGATCCGATTGGAGTGCTGGAGTAATTCTCGCGGAATGATTTATTACTTGGTTCTGCTAGTAACCAAAGCTGGATATGTTGGGCCAGAAATTGGAGGAGTTGTTTGTAACTGGATTTTCTTCCATAACAGACTTACCGTATTCTTCGTACTCTGTGGCTTTCTCATCGACGGATTTTGGTATACTGTTACCAACAACACGGCAGCATACTCCGGTCGCGTAGCAATCTGTGACTCCAGTTTGGCTCATAAATGAGGATTTCACTCGTTTCATGGCTCTTCTTCATTTCATTTCTGGCAATTTTCTTTAGCATTAACGCAGTTTCGGTTTCTGGCCAATATTGTCAAAGTGATCAGAAGGAATTGCTGCCCGCATTGAAAAATAGCCTCAATCCAACTTTATCAATGAAGTTGGTGAAGTGGAATCAAAGCACGGATTGCTGTTCCTGGGATGGTGTAAGCTGCGATTCAGGAGGTCGGGTTATCGACCTAAACTTGAGCAACCAATCAATTTCCGGTGTGATTACAATTCAAGCAGCGTCTTCAGTCTTCACAATTCCGGAGCGTAAATTTGTCATATAACAGATTCAGCTCCAGTATTCCTTCCAGGCTTGATAAGCTTGCAAATTTGAGTTACCTCAATTTGTCAAATGCTGGCTTCAAAGGTCAAATACCTGTGGCGATTTCACCAATGACAAGGTTGGTTACTCTTGATTTATCTACAGAATGGATTGTTCCAGCATTATTGGAACTTCAGAAGCCGAATCTAGTGATGCTTGTTCAAAACCTCTCAAGGCTGAAAAATCTCTATCTTGATGGCGTAAATATACCAGCCAATGGAAATGAGTGGAGCCAGGCTTTACATCTTTTCTGCCTAATCTGCAATTGTTGAGCATGTCCTGCTGTTCTCTTTCAGGACCTATTGATCCTTCCCTTGCCAAGTTTAAGTCTCTCTCAAAATTAGTTTGGACCAAAACAATTTGTCCGCTCCATTTCCGAAGTTCTTGGCAGAATTCCAGAATTTTACTTCCTTGCATCTTAGTGCCACTGGCTTGAGTGGAAGACTACCAGAAGAAATCCTCCAGGTACCCACATTACCGACTCTTGACTTGTCATACAACTTCTTACTTGAAGGTTCTTTCCAAAAGTCTCCTCTGGATGCTTCTCTATAAACACTGCTGCTTAGCGACACAATATTTTGGGGCCAGGAATTACCAGAATCTATTGTTAACATTGGACAATGACAAGAATAGATTGAGTAATGCAACTTCAATTGGCCAATACCTGAAACAATGAGAAACTTAGACAACTGATATATTTGGATTTTTCTTGGAATAATTTCTCTGGTCCAATTCCGTCATTCACCTCACTAAGAAACCTTACAGAACTAAACCTCGCTCACAATCAGTTAACTGGCTCTATTCTTTCCACTAACTGGTCAAGCCTAGTGATTCTTGTAAGACTTGACTTACATAACAACTCTTCATTGCAACTGTCTCCACAACTTGTTTCGGAATCCATCTTTGAAGGAAATCCACTTTCAAAACATCATTCACTGCTGGATTTAGTCAGGTCAACGACGGATTTCTTCAGTACTTTACACCATTGATCTAAGTCGCAGTAAGTTTCAAGGGGCAAGGGCCATTTCCTATGTTAGTATTTGAAATCGAAAGTCTCACGATCCTATCACTTTCTTGGAACAACTTCAATGGCTTGATACCTTTGACTGCCTTTCAGAAACTGCGGAATCTTGAAATTCTTGATCTTTCATGTAACAACTTCTCTGTTGACTCAAGTGCTTTGCTGCCTTCCTTCTCCAACACACCATATTGGAGTTGGCTTCTTGCAAAATAACAAAATTCCCTGATTTCTTGTAAAACCAATCCATGTTAGCCCACCTAGACCTTTCAAACAACCAGATTCATGGGGAAATACCCAATTGGATTTGGCAAAGCAAAGATCTTTATCAATTGAATCTTTCTCTGAACTTTCTTGTAGAACTTGAAAGACCTTTGCACATACCTTCGTGTTTGAGTGTTGTTGACTTTCATGGCAACCAGCTATAAGGGCAAATCCCAAATTTTCCACCATATGCCATCTATCTGGATTGCTCAAACAACAATTTTAGCTATGTTTTACCACCTGAGATTGGTGACTACCCCAATTTGCTTCTTTTTTTCTCCCTTAGGTAACTTTTACGGAAGTATCCCCACATCAATATGCAACATTTATACTTCAAGTACTTTTTTTAAAGATTAAATATGTGGTGTATTTATATCAAAGGGGAACCCATTTACACAAAAGAAGAGGGAACCTAGCAAAATCAGACCAGGATCCTTCTTTAGAGCTAACGTATAAAAATTGGCCAACAAAAACTAAGTCCTGTACAAGAGATTTAACAGCAAAAAAACAGGCAAAAAGCCACAACCAGGCCTAAAGCAAAAAGAGGTAGAGGGAATAGTAAGAGAGGGGAACATAACCACTGTGAGTCTTTCATCCTCCTGCAGGTCGTAGACTTTTTCAGAGCATAGTAGCCCAAGAAAGCGCTCTGTCATAGAGGCATGCATTAAACCCAGCAACAAAAAGTAGTAGACAAAGAGAAGCACTATCCAAACAGTTAAGGATAAAGACTTAGAAGATAATATTCATCAACCCTGATTTAGCAAAGTTGTCTGCAGCCTCATTATATGACCTTGAGATGTGCCTAATCTGCTAGCCACTAGCCACTCTGTTTTTGATTGAGCAAATTTGAAGAATAAGTTGTCGCAGTCGCCATGGGTTGTACTAGGTTCGGATACCCAAAACACCAATGTTTTTGGAGTCAAATCGATGATGATGCTTTAGAATTCGCCCAGAAGAGGCTGCAAATAGAATCACAGCCTCTCTGACTGTCAGAACTTCAGCTAGGTAGCATCACCCCTCCAGCTTTCTTGGAAAAAACAAGCTTAACAGTGTCATTATCATCCCGTAGAATTCCTCCAATTCCAAGAGGCTCTGGACAACCTCTAGCTGCTCCGTCTATGTTGAACTTGAACCAACCTTCAGGAGGACACTCCCATTGAACCTTAGGTTTATTTCCCTTCCTTGAAATGGGGGCCACAGCAAAGGATGGGTCATTAACAATGTCAGTGATGGATGCATTAGTATCAGGCCATTTGGATTTGACCCAACATGCCAACCTCAATTTGATGATTTCCATCGCATTTGCAAGATCCCAAGGTTTTCCATCAAAGATCATTTCATTTCTATAAAGCCAAATGGACCAAGTGATGATAAAAAATGACATTCTCCACACTTTCGTTTTAAAAATACTTACGTGTAGAGAGTTTCATGTCTTAAAAAACGTGATAGCAGTATTTGGCATGTAGGTAGAGATATTCCAATCATCGCACCATGAGCACCACAATTCCTCAAGTACTTGATCTGTCAAATAATTCCTTGAATGGACCAATTCCTCGATGCCTGATTCAAATGCTTCATTTGAAAACAATGGGGGATTATGTGGGCCTCCTTTAGAGGTAAAATGTCAATCCTCACCAACTTTTAAAGATAGCCCTTCAGATTCTGGGACTGGGAGCCATATCGATTGGAATCTGTTTGAATGTTGAGACAGGGTTTTTCTTTGGTTTAGGAATTGTCATTGCATTCTCATCTTTTGGAAGAGATGGAGGATATGGTTATTAAAGCACATTGATCGTGCTCTTTTTAGGCTTTTCCCTCGGCTGGTTCTCAAAAACAGAAATCATGGAAGGACAGCTGATCGGAGTCAGGGAAGGAGGCTCCAGCAACAATGAAAAGGAGCAAGGAATAAGTGAAAAGATTTTTGGCTTTCTTTCCAACCTTTTTTTTTCAGTCCTGTAACAGGTTATCCTAGCTCTTTGAGTAAAAACAAATTAAATTATATCCCAAAAGCAAAAAATGAAAAGGAGGGTTCTATTCACGTTGTGCTTGAAACTAAGCTACCATTCTTTCAGTTTTAGGCAAATAAAAAATGCTTTCACTTCCCTAGCTGATCAGACAATTTACCCAGAATGATACTTGTGGTAGAAGCAAAAAATTTATTTAACACATGCCTAATCATAATCAATTTCACACGTTCCTATCTAGATTGAAAGTTACGAAATAATAAAGATGATTACTGACTCAACCGCTTAGATTGGCCAGGCACCAGAACTCAAGCTCCCCTCTGTGAAACATTGACATTGTTTTCCTTACGTTAAATCTGAGGTAAATTGATTCAAATTACTAGAATCAGAAAGGAAACTTTTGCTTAAAAGTTCTTAGTAGTAATCATAATATATATTCCCTCAACTTAATATAGGAAGAATGGCTGATAGATTCAGAAGGGAAAGTATTGGAGTTGTAGAGTGACTCTACTGGAGTGATTTTATTACTTGGTTCTGCTTGCATCGATGAGAAGCCAGTTCCAGTGCGCTACCGGTTAGCCAGTTCCAGATGCCATCAGAAGTCTCCTGCTCCTCTTGACTAGAGACTTTAAATGGCACAATGGCTGCGGTTTTGAATGACAATCCACAAGCTTTTCAATATATATATATATATATATATATATAGAATCGTACTTATAAATAATTAGAATTAAACATATAATTAATTGTTACAAATCAAAAGTTTGTACTATGTAATTACAATTATATAATGATATCGATTCTTTCAAAAAATTTAAAGTTCTATCCTTTAAAAGGAAGTTCTGGTTTTAAAGTTTTGAATATTTACAAAAAATATTCTAATAAAGCATTATTATCTACCTTTGTTCTTTCCTGGAAGCAAATTTGGATTTAAGTCTTAAACATTGAAGGATTGAGTTTGGACAAAATCTATGTTCCGGGTTAGTAATGACCCAAAATTTGGCAGTGATGAACAAGAATTCAAGGACCAGAGTCTTGTGATTTCGTCAACCTTATAGTTCACATTGTGAGTGGAATTTTCAACATTTTCCTCACTTTTAAAAACCATTTTCCTCACTTTCAAAAAGCAAAATAGCCCGTTTCCCCTCTTTACAAAACATAATTATCAAAAGATTAAATTAAGATTAGCTGGCAATCAGTGAAAGAAAAATAATAAAAAAACCAAAGTCAATGATACTTTTGATGTGGATAATTTAACAAGCCAACTTGATCATAATTCAATTTCACATGTTCCTATCTTGGTTGGAGGTTTACCAAATAATAAAAATGATTGTTGACTCCAAGCACTTCGATTGGACCACGCACCATAATTGTTTTGCCTCGGTCAAATTCGAAATAAATTGTATTGAAATTGCCTTGAATCAGAAGATGAAACTTTTGTTTAAAACTTCTTAGTAGCATTTCATAATGTAGATTTTTCGTCAACTTGATGTTGGAGTGGTAGTGTAATTCTCGTGGAGTGATTTTATTACTTTGTTCTGCTTGCATCAATGAGAAGAAAAGCAAATGCAGGAAAGCATCTTTACTAAGGAAAAGTTGAGTCACAGCACAACATAAATTGGTACTTAGGATCCTAATCTAACTTCTTTTGTCGTTAATTCATCCAATAAAGCTGCAGTGCAAGAGTCAAACAACTTGACTAATTTTGTTTCCGGTAGCTCTGCTTGTTTCAGTGTAAGGAATGCCCGAATGCATCTTTTTGGATAGCATTTAGATATGATTTGCCATAATAAAATATGGATTCGTCCTATCATGCCATTCAGTAGACCAATCAGGTCAAGTCGTTCCCATGGTCCCCGTGGAAAATCAGCTTTCTATGATGTAATTGCAAGAAATTAAGAATTCATTTTAACAAAGTGATGTGTCCCTTTAACATGTAAAATCTTGAGCATAGCAAGAAAGACTATAAAGTCAGTAACAAAAGGTCTATGGAATTATTTCAGGGTTCTGTCAAGTCGTGGAAAGCTGATTAGAAAATGGACTGCTACTCTTAATATGGGCATTTAACCAAACTTAATTATCCAAAGAAAGATCAACTTTCAATCAAACTTGCAATTATTGGTGTATTTTCATAAACTTATCTCTTACCAAACTTCATTATCCAAAGAAAGATAAACATTCAACCAAATTTGTAATTATTGGTGTATTTTCAAAACCTTATCTCTTCATATGAAAAGTTACCAATAAAATGTTATGTTTTGTGATTATTGAAAAGTCACATAAATTGAAAGGTTATCTCACATCTTTTGCTCCAGAAAAGGGTGCACAATGCCAAACTACAACGAACTTAGCTGTGCCTTTGCACACACACTTGGAGCATCTTTACCATCCATTCCATTTTCGAACAAATTTCTGCAAACATGGATCCAATTGTCAATATCGAGATTCGTGTGCACATTCGCACACAATTCAAGTGGATTCAAAAAAATTTTCAGAGTGGTGTTATAATTAAAATAATAATAAAAAAAATTATACAAGGTAAGTTTTTAAAAAAAGGAGTAGTTTAGATTTTGATTTTTTTTTATAAAATCTTAAATTATAAAATTTTTTTTTATCTTTTTATGTAATATTTAAATATTAATATATAAATTATTTTTTTATAAATTTACTTTGATTTGGAGTTTTTGACTATTTTTTGTAAAATTATAAAAAAAATTAATGAGTTTATTAATATTATTAACGGTACAAAGCTCTAGAATAACTAATATACCAAATAAAAATTTTTAACATTTTAATGAATGAGTGGTGTCATCTCAATGTAGATGATAAAGAGCTCAGATAATGATATAGGAAGTGATACATCAAAGTTATTTGTAGATAATTCTGGGGCAGTCGAGATGATCTTCTCCAAGTCAACAGAGTGGGGCAATGCTAATCTAGCTGAAGTGTTGGCCATCCGAGAGGCCATGATGCTAGTATGCAGCTTCTTCCTAGGCATCGAATTATGGCGTCATCATTGAAAGCGACTCCATGAATGAGGTCAAGGGGTAGCTGATCCTGCTGTTGCTCCATGGAGGTTGAGGAACATTGTGTTGCAGATCAAGGCTTTGAGATCAAAGTTACCGGGGTGGCAAGAGAGACACATTATGAGATCTGACAACGAAATGGCAGACAACCTTGCGAAAGATGGGGTTGAAGGAGTGGGTGATCTCCTTCGCATCTATTCCTAGGATGTTTTGTTAACGATGCCAGTTCAGGGTCCAGGATCTCGATAGCCCTCGAGTGAAATGGCAGACAATCATGAAGCATCAGGTCACGTTTTCACTGGCATTTTTTTGCAGCCAGTTTTGTTTCCTGGCCTTACCTTAAGCCAGATTCTGTTTTTACATGGGCTCCCTGTCTTTATTTTTTTTTTTACTTTTTAAATAAAAAGATAGTACACTAATCAATGAATTAGTACGTGACTCTTAATTTTGATCAAAGAAATTACTTTCAAAAAAAAATCTTTTCTTACAAAGAATTAACTTTTTTTTAGGAAATTCGAGAAGATTTGTACATAGGAAAGTTTATAGTACTATGGAGATATAGTTTATAGTACTATAAACTGGCGAAGAAATAACAGGTTGGTGACATGCTACGTGTTACTATTGAGGTGAACCTCCAACCACTGACATGGACATCTCGTACACTCTTGGTGACATGACTGCTTTATAAATCCCATCTTCATGGCTGAAAAATCCCCACCTAATAATATCAGACCCACATCGAATTAATCTTTTGGTTTTGATTAATTATAAGTTGGAAAATGTACTTACAAGACCCTCATTTGGCGTCTTCTTCAGCAAGGATAGGTATTGAAAATGAGAATATCTGCATCTGTCCAATGCCTAGCATGCTTTTCAATCGCCTAGACTCTGACAATTCGATCTGGTACCCGATGGTTCACTGGATTTTTCGAGTTGGATTCCACCAGCAATGGAGACCAGTAGAATTCGATTGTTGCATTATATTCTTTAATAACATGAATTAGTAAAATTGTAGCCACTGTAGCAAAAATGACACAGCCAATGAGATTAAAAAAGAAAAAGAAACACTTTGTTGGTATATTCAACTGCAAAATCTTTTTGAAATATTAGAGAGTACTCACAACGGCCTTGAAAATGTTTGTTAAGCCATTGTTATGCATGAAGGCTGGAGGGATGGCTGAATCCACCAGACAGACCATGAAAACCCATTGGTTTCTGTTGAGCAATTCCCCGATGAAAACAAGCCTCTTATTCCTAAGAGGCCCTAGCAATGCTGTAACATGTAGCCTTATTAACATAAAACAAGGAAACATTCCACAAAACTCAAAAACATTGCCAAATGCAATCTTAAAACCATCATCATCCCTGTTTTTATATGATATGGAATAGAAAATTAACAAAAGAGAATGAAAGAAACCTCGGGTGGTCACACCGGTGAGGTTGCCATCTCCGGAACTGATAGTTAAGGTCCTTTCTCCCGAACTTCTCACAAGCTAACTGATTAGACATAAATGTGCATTCTCTCTCTTTGTATAGAGGGTAAGATTCATTATCATATACCCATTTCCCTGAAAATAAATTGCACCTTGACGTCAAGCTGCCACCAAAACTTTCATGTATATCTCGTACTCGAAAAGTTGTTCATTTCTTTGTCTCAGATAGATAGCGTCAACGACTACAATGGCAATGAGAAGGGCAGAAAGCGATTGGAAGCTGGCATTGACACCCCATGCTGCAGAAACCATAACCTGTTGTTTCTTCGCCATATTCTCCGATCTCTGCCTTGTGCATCTGATGAATCGGCTCCCCATCTCTCTGTTTCCTCCTCATGAAGTTAATTTCCAGCGGTTGGTGGCAATCAATTTTCACAATTTATTGTTTTGCCTTGGATTTGGAGAAGTGGAAGTGCAAATATCCGATAGGAGATTTGCAGACCTTTCTTTCTTCTCAAGATATATAGAGTGAGTTAATTTTCTTCAAAAGATTGCATTTCCTCTTTTGTTATCAAAAGTAAGCAAAACCAGTGAAAAGGGTATGGCACCGAGTATGCATTACTGCCATTGAGAAATGGGAAACATCCTCTAAATTAAATTAGGTTCTCACGATCATGGGCTTCCCAACCCCATGGAGTTATGCCAGAGATAACTATTGATGTGCTTCACCAACTTATAACAGCTTTCTCTCTCATTATTTGAACATTTTATCGGGATAAGATTTGATCCAAAAAAACCTTGATACCCTTAATACACATAGTAGGTAAAGGAAAAAAGGAAAAGAACATGAAAAAATAGTGTAATGAAAGTTACAGGCTAATTAAAAATTGTCAAATTCGTAAAATTTCTATTTTGATCTTACCATCCGTTAATGCCTTTGCTTTTATGAAAATATGTGTACATTCGTGATAGAATAATATGACTTGGAAAGTTAAAATAGTAAAAAGTAAAGCATCCTTAATAATTTTGTTTTCTGCTGCTCTATTTGTTTAAGTGTGCACGAATGCATCTTTCCCGATATATTAAAACAATGTCATGACTTGATATTAATGTGCTTCTATTGAGTTTTAGATTGATTAAATTTTAGATTTTCTTTAATTAAGATTTTTATTTGTACACAATATTAAATAATTGTATAGTTTTAAACTTCTTATTTCACATTAAATCTTAGTCACATTCTACTTTAGACTTTTATTTTATAAAAGTAAATCTCTCAACTTTGAAATTGCAAGTAGTGCTTTGAGAGCTCTAGAGAAGGGACATCTTATAATTTTGTCTTTTGTTCTAATTAGAGCTAGAGTGATTTAAGTGAGTGTTCTTGGGAAGTTATTAAGCAAAGGTGTACAAAGACCTTGGGTTAGTTTAAAGAATCATAGAGGTCAATTTATTATATTTTAATTTCTCATAAATAAAAGAACAGTTTCACTCTATAAATGTAGGTAAGTGGTCGAACCACGTAAATTCTTGTGTTTTTCTAATTGTTTAATTTCATTGGGTTTAATCTTTATTGTTTTTGGGGTAATTTTCATAACAAACTAGTATCACAGCTTTGGATTCTGTAAATTCAAGATTCAACAAGGATGTCAAAAGTTACTAATTTTATGAATTTTTCAATTGAGAAGTTTGATGGAAAAACTAGTTTCACGTAATGACAAAAAAGATGAAAGATCTCTTTGTGTAGCAAGGTTTGATGCTCCCTTTGCTAGGAAAAGAGAAAAAGCAACTAAATGACATGAAAAATGTTGAATGGGTAGTTGGAGCAAAGATGTGGGAGCACTGTTCGACTTGATATGGAGATAATGTGTTTAACCATGTTATTGATGAAGATTTTGCTCCAATATTGTGGGCAAAGTTGGAAAAGATTTACTTGGTAAAAAATCTTTGTAACAAGTTACAGCTTAGGCAAACATTGTCTCACTTAAAGATAAAGGGGAATGGAAACCTCATAAAGCATATAAACAAATTCAAAGCGATCATGAATCAGTTGAAGAAGGTTGATGTGAAGGTGGAGGAAAAGGAAAAGGCACTATTGTTCCTTACTTCGCTCCCAGACTCCTATGAGATATTTGTGGAATTTTTGATATGTGAGATGGATACAATAACGTTAGAACAAGTATAAGCAACGTTAATGTCTCGTGAAGCCTGAAAGAAACATAAGGAAGGGAGTAAAGATTCAAATAGCTTGGCATTGGTAATTGAGGTTCGTAGGAAGAAGTCAATCGGCATGGGATCTAAGGGTGGCAAGTCTAAATCTAATAATGTTTAGTGCTTTCAATGCAAAAGGTATGGACATATTAAAAGAAATTGTCCTACAAAAGATGATAAAAGTGATAAAAGTAATTAGAACAAAGGTGAGTATGTTTTTGTTGGCGAAGGTGGTGAAAGTGATGTCTTTGCAATCTTAAAAAATATGGATGCAAATTGTGATTGGTATTTAGATTCTGCTTTTGCCACTTATGTATGCTATCAAAATGATTGTTTTGATTTATTTCAAGAAGGTGTAACTGGGAATTTAACTTTGGGCAATAAGTCAATAATGAAAGTCATGGGTTCTTGACTAATAAAAATCAAAATGTTTGATGTGGTTGTATGCTCTTTGGGTGGTGTAGCCTATATTCCAAAGATGCGTAAAAATTTAATATCATTAAACTTGTTAGACTCCAAAGAGTATGAATATTCTGCTTGTAATGAAGTGGTAAAAGTCACACAATACCACATGATCTTGATGAGAGGTAATTTGCATAATGGTTTGTATCGTCTAGAATGTGAGGCCTCGACGAGATGAGAACAATGGACAGGACATGGTAACTACTAAAGTGAGATTTCATTTATCGAGTGATGAAAGGTTCTCATGGCATAGACGATGGTGAAAAGATGAAAAATCCTGCCACTAGTGATTTAGAAGAGTCGTTGAGGTCAGTAAATTAGTCCCATTGACTTTATGGCTACACAGGTGCATGGCCATTATGTGGAATCAAGTGTTGGACCATACTTGATTTGGTATGTGTAGTCATGGTAATTTTAAAAGCCAATGGTTTGGAAAGTCTTATGCTTGGAAAGTTGTTAAAGGTGTTGGAAAGTAAGTGGAGTTAAGAAGTTGCAATTGGATGCGACTGGTTGAAGAGGTTTAAGGAGTTTGAATTCAACTTAAAGGTGGAGATTTGTTGAGTTTTAAGTTGATTAGAATTTTAAATCTTATTTGATTAGGATTCTTGTTTGTGTACAATATTAAGTAGTTGTATGATTTTAAACTTCTTACTCTACATCAAGTCATAATCACATTCTACTTTGAATTTTTATTTTATAAAAGTGAATCTCTAGGTTTTAAAATTATAAGTAGTGCTTTAAGAGCTCAAGAGAAGAGACACTTTGTAACTTTGTCTTTTGCTCTAGGTAGAGCTAAAGTGGTTTCATTAAGTGTTCTTGAGAGGTTATTAATAAAAAGTGTGCAAGGGATCTTAGGTTAATTTGAAAAACCATAAAAGTTAATTTATTATATTTTAATTTCTGAATAATAGAAGAATGGTTTCACTCTATAGACGTAAGTAAGAGATCGAATCACATAAATTTTTGTGTTTCTCTGTTTGCTTGATTTTTCTAAATTTTATTTTATTGTTTTTTGAGCAATTTTCCTAACAGCTTCTATATGGTATCTATTCCAGCAAGCAACACGCAGATTTACAAGCATTTAGATACGATTTACCATAATAAAATCTGGGTTCGTCCTATCGTATCATGCACTAGACTGATCAGATAAGTAACCGTAAGAAATTAAAAATTTATTTTAACAAAGTGATGTGCTTGTCTAATGTGTAAAACTCTTGAAGCACAGATAGAAAGGCTGTAAAGTAAATAATTTTGCCATGTAATGCCAAAAGGTTTATAGAATTATTTCAGGGTTCTGCCAAGTCGTGGAAAGCTGGTTAGAATATGGACTACCACTCTTGATATGGACTTTCAACCAAACTCATTTAGCTCAAAAGGAAAAAAAGGCAAGCATTCAACCAAACTTGTAGTAGGTAGGCTAGCAATTTACTCTTGCAGTCTCCTCTGATCATCCAAAGTCTTGCAGATTGCAGTAATTGGTGCCATAATCATGACACCTTAATAAATTCCCTTCATGCCAAAGCTTCAAACCTCATCTTCATCAGTTGCTTTCCCTCTGCTATTCGTGGTCTACAAAGCAGCACATCCCTGTAAGATCAGTTTTTGCCTTTAGTCTTAAACGTCAGTTTCACTCCAAAACTTGGTTCCACAATCATCTAATCAATGGAAACTCAATACTCAGCTACTCAGTTAATACTATATTTAGTATAAATTATCAAAATTTTGTTAATAAACAGTAAAATCCAAAATTAAAAAAAAATATTTATCCATTGAGTGGAAAGCATTCCAATCCGGCACAGATTGAGATGACAGAACCTGGTTTCTTCTGGAGCAGGATAGCTTCAAGTCAAGGACACCCGTTGGGGCCGTAACATCCAAAACCTAACGGGCAGTGAAACTTGCTTAAATGGATTCGAGAAGGTCCCCAATCCCAGCAGAGCCCTGGAAAACGTGGGGTAGATGATGGGCCTACTTGGGCAGAAAAGTCTCCCCATTGTCCATTGTCTGCAATCTGGTGTGAATCCATGGAAAAAGTGTACCCTACCTTTAAACAATTTAGTCGTTTAACACGACAAATTTCTGCCTACTGAACCATTTGATCTGCTCTTTCATGGTGGCTAATCATGATTTATTATCATGGGACCATTTTAACATTTCTTTTGTACTTATTTCTTCGTGTTTGCTTTTGTTGTACGTTATGCTTTGCTGTCCTTTGTTTTCTTCTTCTTGGTTTGGATGAAGTAATTTCTGATTATGGTTCATCTGACGGCTCTTGTTTACACTATAAACTAGTTTAATTGACTTTGATGAATTTTTTCAATGATTGCATACTTTTTCCAATTGAAGTACTTAGAATATAAGTTACTATTCAAAATTTCGTATTATATAATTACAATTATATAATAATATGGATTCTTTTAAAAAAATTAAAGTTTTATTTTTTAAAAAGAAGTTTTGGTTTTAAATATTTACATATTTAAAGGAAAAAAATTCTAATATTGCATTTATATATACTCTTTTTGTTTCCTAAAAGTAAATTCGGATTTAAGTCTTAAATATTGAATTATTAAATTTGGACAAAACCCATGTTCCAGGTTAGTAAATTCTCAAAATCCATGATGAATCAAGACCCAAAATTTGGCAGTGAAGAACAAGAAAGAATACAAGGAACAGAGACCTGTGACTTAGTCAATGTTTTCCACTTGGTAGTTCACATTGTGAGTGGTACTCCCAACGTTTCCCTGACTTTTAAAAAAGCAGAGGGTGATGCAGATTTTGTCGAATTACACCAGAAACGTCAACATCTTCAAGCTTATGATCATGATTCGTTACAGCATCCGTTCCATGTGAAGAGTTTTTGACAAAATCCTTCTCTCCTTCTCTCTCTTTTTGTTAAATCCATATTGATTGCTTGTCTATCAGTTGAGTTGTTTCTTTCAGCATTTGGCTCCTTGGCTGTAACAAAAAAATACAGAAGTGGTTAGGCCAGGGGCCATTGCCCTGAAAAACAGTAACAAATTGGTTAGTTTTTCTAGCACCAACAAGAAGGAAAAATGGTGGATGCCTGAAAATGATAGTAATTTGATTTAAGTTCTTTGTTCTTCTTGAGGACCTTTGACTTCCCTTTCCCCTCTTTACAAAATAGAATTAATAAAAGATTAAATTCAGACTAGCCGGCAACCACTGAAGACCAAAGCATTAATTATTGAATGCTCATGAATTAGTCTATATAACACTATATATATATATATATATATAACATAATATAAGAATTTTGGGATGTTTTTTGTGGGGTCGGTTGCATTTAGGGTTGTCAACAGGGAATTTTTTTTTTCTTTAGCTTCATTAGGGGTTTTTCCCCTCATTGAGTGATGGGGTTTTGGTTCATTCAAAATTGAAGCTAACAGTACTTCCGTGTATTGAGAAATATATTTTTTTTATAAAATAAAATATAAAAAAATATTTGGGGATTTTATCCAAGTTTTAAGTGAAATAAATTTTTAATTTTTAATTTTTAATAATACATGATAGGGATCACAAGGTGGATTAATTTTAAATAATTATAAAGGCATAAAATAAAAAAAATTAATTAAAATTGAAGATCATTTAGAAAATTTCATTGTTAAAACTAAAAGAAATTAATAAGTATAATTAATATTCATTTTATTTTGACTTTAAAAATTATTTATTTTATTTTAATAATTTTATTGTATCAATTACATAGCTTATCAATAATTTCTTTTAAAATATTATTTTTCTCAATATGAATTTGATTTCACTATTAGAATCATATAATTAACAAAATATGATTACATATATCAACATTAGCATATATTAAGATATAAAAAATCAACCGTTTTCAAAAAAAAATTATTTAAATAAAAAATTTTACTTAATAAGAGATGAGAAAATATTTTAAAAAAATAATTAGCTTTAATTTATCATTATAAGTATTATTTATAATATCTTTAAATTTAAAATTATTTCTCTTTAATTATTATTATTATGATTTATAATATTAAGTAATTTAAAAGTATTTTTAATAAAAAATTCAACACTCAAGCGAAGCGGGGCACCACTCTAGTATATACAAAACCAAATCCTCAATTCCTCATGAGAAGACTACAGCAATCATATGAAAACAAATTCCCATCCATGTGAAAAGGAACAAAAGGCAAAACCCCTGTTAAATGACTTAATTTCAAGGTTAAAAGTCATGATTTATTTCATTTTCAAACTTTGGGAATAAGCAAAAAAATGGAAATATTGAGATGGCAAAGTTTAATTACTGTAAACAGGACTTGGTAAGCTTCCATTGTAGTTAGTAGGCAATGACTTCATGCAATCAGAACTGGTTGAAAAAGGCAACAGAGAATGGGCAGAAAGAAAGCCATGTTCTAAAATGTGGTTTGTCTTCTATTAATTTATTCAAGGATGGTTAGGAGCTTTAAATCAACACCAGTCAATTCTTTGGTTTGATTTTTCTAAGTTGGCTAAAGCTTGGAAAAGTAGGAAACTGCAGCCCTTCACAAAGTCTTCAACCAATAATCATACTAAAGAAAAGCCGACAAGAAACAACGCGTCTTTGTACAGAGTGTAGTGATATGCAAAAAGCCTTGCAACTAGAAGAACAAACACACGGAGCTACGCGGTTTGCCTTTGACGGTTCTCTGTTTGCTGACCAACCCAAATTGCCTGCCTCTCCCTTGCTTCTCCTCTTCTTTCTTCTGTCTCCCCCATTCCACATTTTGGGTTGCCTTCCCGTGCCAAATCGGGTGAGTGTTTGGTCAGTCACCACTCGAACAGGTTACGCCAAAAGCTCATGTTTGTGGGCCTGCACCCTCCTCAACCAAGTCCCATTGCTATCTTCTTCATAATTCTTACTTGCATGGATATCTCCGGTTACCGTTAGGAATGAGGATTTCACTCTTTTCATGGCTTTTCTTGAATTCGTTCATAGCAGTTTTCTTTAGCATCGCTGTAGTTTTGGTTTCTGGCCAATGTCAAAGCGATCAGCGAGATTTGTTGCTCCGATTGAAAAATGGCCTCAATTCTACTTTATCTGTGAAGTTGGTGAAGTGGAATCAAACCACGGATTGCTGTTCTTGGGATGGTGTGAGCTGTGATGCAGGTGGTCGGGTTATCGCCCTAAACTTGAGCAACCAATCAATTTCCGGTGTGATTGAAAATTCAAGCAGCCTCTTCAGTCTTGAGAATCTCCAGAGTCTAAATTTGGCATACAACAGATTCAACTCCAGTATTCCTTCCAGACTTAATGAGCTTGCAAATTTGAGTTACCTCAATTTGTCAAATGCTGGCTTCCAAGGTCAAATTCCTGAGGCGATTTCAGGTATGACAAGGTTGGTTACTCTTGATTTATCTACGCTAAACTTCCCTGGACAAGTTTCATTGAAGCTTGAAAACCCAAATCTACGAATGCTTGTTCAAAATCTGAGTATGCTAGAAGAACTGCACCTTGATGGCGTGAAGATATCAGAGCAGGGCAAACAGTGGTGCCAGGCCATATCTGCTTCATTAAGTAAATTGCAAGTGCTGAGCATGTCCAACTGTCATCTTTCTGGACCAATTGAATCTCACCTCCAAAACTTGAAGAATCTCTCAGTTATTCATTTGGATAAGAATAATTTGTCGACTGAGGTTCCAAAATTCCTTGCTAAACTTTCAAATTTGACTTCCTTGCGGCTCAGTTCGTGTGGCTTGCATGGACTATTTCCAAAAGAGATACTCCAGGTAAGGATGCTACAGTCCCTTGAAATATCCGAAAATGAAAAACTTGAGGGTTCCTTGCCAGAATTCAATCATAATGCTTCTTTTCGGATCCTAGTGCTGAGCAAAACAAATTTTTCCGGGTCATTACCACGGTCTATAGGCAACCTTGTGAACTTGACAAGATTAGACCTTTCCTATTGCCATTTCAGTGGAGCAATTCTAAACTCAACCTCAAATCTCCAACAGCTTGTTTTTCTGGACTTGTCATTCAATAACTTCGCTGGTCAAATTCCACTATTTGATGTGTCCAGAAATCTTGCATATATAGACCTCTCTCATAATAATCTGACTGGTGAGATCCAATCATCTGACTGGAAAGGCCTTCAAAATCTTACTCACATTGATTTAAGTCACAATTCTCTTCATGGGAATATTCCCTCCTCTCTTTTGGCACTCCCGTTACTGAAGAAGGTTATGCTTTCCAACAATCAATTTGACGGCAAATTTCTTGACGTTCCAAATGCGCCACAATCTTTATTGGATACTCTTGATCTCAGCAGCAATAAACTGCAAGGGCCTATACCCAAGTCTGTTTTTGATCTCAGCAGACTAAACATCCTGTTACTTTCTTCCAACAGGTTCAATGGCACCATACAGCTAGGAGACATTCAGAAGCTTGGCAATCTCACACGTCTTGACCTTTCACATAGCAAGCTGTCTGTCAATGCAACTGGCAGCTATTCTACCTTGTCATCCTTCCCCAAGATTGCTAGACTAGAACTGGCTTCTTGCAGGCTGAAAGTGTTTCCTGATCTAAAAAACCAATCAAAACTAACCTATCTGGATCTTTCAGACAACCAAATTTCTGGTGAAGTACCCAATTGGCTTTGGAATGTTGGCAGTGGCTCTCTCCAGTATCTGAACCTTTCATTTAATCATCTAGAGAGTCTGAAAAAGCCTTATCAAATGCCTAGTCTCTCAGTCCTTGACCTGCATTCTAACAATCTCAGTGGTAATATCCCAACTCTGCCTCCATCCGCGAGCTTTCTGGATTATTCAAGAAATAATTTTACTTCTTCTCTACCACCTAACATTGGTAGCAACCTGTCATACACTATTTTCTTTTCTCTCTCAAGCAATGGCCTTACAGGTGTCATTCCTTATTCAATATGTAAAGCTAGTTACCTGCAAGTTCTTGACTTGTCCAACAACAATCTGACTGGTGCAATTCCAGAATGTTTAATTCAATGGGCAACATCTCTAGGGGTTCTGAATCTTGGCAGCAACAGTCTCAATGGCAATATTCCTGATTTATTTCCAAGTGATTGTTCCATACAAACACTAGATGTCAATGGCAATGAACTTAAAGGGAAGATTCCAAGATCCCTTTCTAGGTGCAAAAAGCTGGAGGTGTTAGACCTTGGTAACAATCAGATCAATGATTCTTTTCCTTGCCATTTGAAGAATATATCCACTTTGCGGGTTCTGGTTTTGCGATCAAATGAGTTTCATGGGAAAATTGGTTGTCTGGAAAGTAAGGCTCCCTGGTCAAAGCTTCAAATTGTTGACATTGCTCACAATAGTTTTACTGGAAGACTACCAAAGCAATGCTTAGCAACATGGGAGGCAATGATGATTGATGACAATGAAACCCAATTAAGTGTTAAACACCTTCAATTTGGGTTTCTACAACTCAGTGGATTGTATTATGTGGACGGCATAACAGTTACCAACAAAGGTCTAACAATGGAGCTGGTAAAGATCCTAACTCTTTTCACCTCCATTGACCTTTCATTCAACAAATTTGAAGGGCCAATACCAGATGTGATAGGAGAATTCAAAGCGCTCTATGTTCTCAACTTGTCACACAATGCTCTCACAGGTGCAATCCCACCATCTCTAGGAAAGTTGCAACAGCTGGAATCCTTGGACCTCTCAAGTAACAACCTGAATGGAAGTATTCCTCCGCAGCTGGTAAACCTTAATTTCCTGGCATTCCTTAACCTCTCACACAACCAACTGGAGGGACCTATCCCAGCTGGAAAGCAATTTTTAACATTCGAAAATGAGTCCTATGAAGGGAATAAGGGACTATGTGGCTATCCTTTGACAAAAAGTTGCAAAAATGCCAACAATGGCCACAATTCACAATCCGATGTGGCAGAAAAGAATGAGAATGATGAATTTGATTGGGAGTTCATATTCATTGGGGCGGGGTTTGGTGTAGGAGCAGCAGCAGTCGTTGCACCATTAATTTTTTGGAAGAGAGCAAGCAAGTGGGTCGACAACACTGTTGATAAAATCCTTGGAATAATCCTGCCAAAGGTGGGTCTGATTTACACAACTCCAGATGACGCAGAGAGTGAGGAAGACAACACAGAAAATGACGATGAAGACGAAGAAATCAAGGACAAATATGGAGAATTCCGCGGGAAATATTGTGTGTTTTGCTCCAAACTTGACAAAACCAGGACGAAGGCAATTCATGACCCAAGTTGTACCTGCTATGATTCCCCATCTCTATCTCCTTCTTCTTCCACCTCTTCTTCATTTTCTCCTTAAACCCTTTAATTTTATTTTTCTTCCTTTTGTTTCTTATTTTGTATATAGATACAGAAAGAATCAACCCTGGAAAGGGGGTGATGAGAAATGAACATGTAATTTCGGGTATTGAGTAAATAATTCAAAACCAACTTTTGCACTCAAGCATTCTCACAGTCACAGGCTCTACCTTCCTGCTGCTTAACTCCCCTCAAAACCAAATGCAGAATACGACAAAATAGCAATGATTTTCTTTCAGGAATTTCACCGAACACCCATAGATGATAAAACAAACCATGAAATTTAAGCACAAAAGAGTTCAGAGTTCTCAAAACCAGTACCTGAGAAGCAACTAACACTGATTTTGGGACAACCACATTAGCAACATCCCATTCTCTTTACCTGTATAAATCAAAGGCCTTGAATCCGTGTATGCTCCTCCAAAAAACAGCGTACTCCTCTTTCCCTTCCCTTCTCACGCCATTCCCGCCTAAAAACCGTTTCTCCCTGTCTTTCGATCCACGGAACGTGGCCTTTGGTGAGGGAATGTTGGGCCTGTCCATGTTCTAAGTTACCTACGGCTTTCGAGTCCATTAATTAGTTATGCTCTTTGATTGGGCTAAGCTCATCTTATTTTCGAATGTGGGCTAAACTAAAAGAGTCCAATTAGAGTAACCAGAAATAGCAATTCATTTTTGTGTGAACAAATTCCAAAATGAAATTTCTTTAGCTGACTTGGAGTTTTGGACAATTTACTAAAATAATAGATCAAAGCCGACTGAATTGGATTAATTCGGAACGATTTTTTCAGTTTCGGTATTAATCTATTAAAAGGGTTCAATATTAAC
>NW_018397263.1:347164-364990 GCF_002168275.2 Theobroma umbraticum | reverse complement strand
TCTAACTTTGCAACTACTTGAACCAAATGTGAGTCCAAGCCAATCTCCTCCATAGCTTCTCTTAATGCTGTAGCAGAGTCATCATCATCTCCTTCCTCCATCTTTCCACCTGGCAATGCTACATCGCCTATTTCCTTTGAAGAAAAAGTACTTAAGCATCCACAAATTTTTGACATGTGTTCTTTCTCTATCAGAGGAATTCATAATTTTGGATCCTTCAAACATGATATAACAGTTATACTTACATGTTCAATTAAGAAACAAACAACATTTGTCCATTTTACCTGGGTGTGATGATAACTTCATCGATCTCTTGGTGAGAATAACGCGTAGCTCACCTTGCTTGCCCTCAAAGAGGCATATCAAGACAGCTGCTCTTCTGTTCCTCCAGTTTGCATGAGTAAATAGCCCATTTTCACCTTCTACATGATCCATGGTCCCAAAATTTGAGCCCATACTATGACCGGTAATGTTCTCCAATTCTTCAATCAGACTAGGTGTTTTGTAACATTGAAGCTGTTCTGCAATCCTTTGGAGCGTCTGGCTGCCTAAATTCTCCTTTCTTCCGCATTCCATCTCAGTATCTATGCTTATAGATGGAGCAATACGGGCCAAGTTTACAAGCTCTGCAACATATATACAGAGCTATACTGTGATATGTTCTGTTCAAAGCATTAAAGGATGTACAACAGTAATGCTAAGAACTAAACACAGTTAAAAGAGAAACTTTGTTAAAATCGAGCTTATACATTAAGTGATGAGTAAATACAATCATTTATATCTTACATACATGGTTAACACTTGTAGAGACAGTGCATGACAAATACTAAGTGATAACTCTATTTCATAGAGTTATTTTGCTATATTTCAGGTGTTTAAAGGATTAAGTTCTTGAGTTTTAGGTGTAGTTTAAATTGTTTTAATTGCTTTTTCTTTAATGAAATAAAAACTTGTCAATTAGATTAAATGTTAGTTAGTTTAGTTCATTTATGTGTTAAAATATTTAATTGTAGTTGCTATTGATTTAGTTGCAATGAATTGTGCAACAGGTGGATCGATGCACATGTGTGATGAACATGCTGTGGTTTTTTAAGCATAAATTGAGTTACAGATGCTTGATCGTCATGGTTTTTGGATCACTAGAAAGTCAAAAGAAAGGGTTACAATTTTTATATTTATTATTTATGAAAAATATAAATTTATTTTATTCATTGTAAATAAGTCACTTTAGTGTTCTTTTATATTTTTAGCCTTATATACTTTCTATATTACAGACTAACCGGTACTATAAATAGCTGGTTCTTTTCATTTTCTAGACATAAGAAATATTCCAAAATTTTGTTATTCAGTTTTATGAAATTTCCAAATTCTTCATATGGTATCAGAGCCCCGATATGGGTTTTTGATTTGATTTTTCTTGATTCTTTGTAGATTCATCTTTCAATCAACCGATTTATCATTCTTTTCTTGATCTTTCTTAGGTTTTTTTTTCTTATTGCAGTTTTTAATCACCCTGTTAAAGTTTTTGCTTTTATCTTTTGTTCAGATCTATGCTTCTTGGATATTTTTGTAGATCTACAAATCTCTTGATTTTCGTGAGAAGATTTGTTTTTTCAAGATTTCTTGGTGTGTTTTACCATGGCCAACTCAGTAGACTCAACACATGCCAGTTCTCCTTTAAACAATCCACATTCTGCCTATTATGTGCATCATTAAGATCGTCACGGCTCAGTCTCTATCACTCCGAAGCTCACTTCGAACAATTACTCAGCATGAAGAAGGTCATTTTACCTTATCCATTCGCAATAAGCTAAGGTTTATTGATGGTACGATTCCTCAACCTTTGGTTACTAATAAACTGTAGATGTCGTGAATATGATGTAATAATCTAATTACTGCTTGGATACTTGAATCTTTAACTCCATCAATTGCTTCCACTGTCTTTTATATGAACAAGGTGACTTAAATCTGGAAAATCTTAAAACGAAGATTTTTATTACCAGATGATGTTAGGATTTGTAACTTGCAATACACACTTAATGATATTGCTAAGGAAATAAGTTAGTTGATCTATATTTTACTGAGTTGAATTCTGTTTGGGAAGAACTTTGTAGTTTTCGTCCCTTACCCAAATGCACTTGTGGAGGTTTTCAAGATTTTGTTAATCAGATGTCTAAAGACAATGTGTTTTGATTCTTAAATGAATTGTATGATAGTTTTCCTGCTTTACGATCACAGATCATTATGATGAAGACTTTTCCATCTTTGGATGAGGCATATAATCTTGTTCTGAGAGAGGAAAATCAAAGAAATTTTTATGTCATGGATTAACTATTGAGTGAGATTGCTGCTATGTCAGTTGTCACTGGTGAAAAGCCAAAGGGGAATTCTGATCTTACATGCTCACATTGTGGAAAGAAAGGGCACTTAAAGGAAAAATGTTATCGGTTGATTGGTTTTCCTGTAGACTATAAGTTCACTAAGAACAAATCTAGCGCTAATGCTAGAAGAGGTCAATCTCATTCTACAAATAATGTGATTTCTTTAGTTCAAATTGATGAAGCTGGGGATGAGGGTATCAATTCTCTAATGTCTCAAATTAGTCTTTCTAAGGATCAAATTCATAAACTCATATCTTTTATCAAGGAACAACCATCAATCAATGATCATGACACCCCTACAACATCAAATCAGTAGAGTATAGCTGCTTTGGTAATTTTAACTGAGGCAGGTAAGTCTTTTAATCATGCTCATTATTTCATTAATGATTCCTGTTCATATGCCTTTATGAATAATATTCCTGCTTCAATGTGTTCCTTTTTGAACAATAATGCTTGGATACTTGATACTGGTGCTATTGATCATATAGCTTGTAATATGAAATATTTTACTGTCGATAGGAAAGTTCATAATAAATTTGTTCAATTACCAAACAAAATCAATGTTTTGGTATCCCATATAGGCACTGCAAAGTTAGGAAATTTGTTTTTAGAAAATGTTTTATGTGTACCAAATTTTAAGTTCAATCTAATTTCTGCTAACAAACTAGCAAAATACCAAAGACAACATTTATTTTTTACTGATTCATACTGCATCATATAGGATCTAACTTCCTAGAAAGTAACTAGGGGTGCTAGAGTGAGGGATGGCTTATATCTCTTACAAAAAGAGTTGGATGCACAACTAATTGCACAATTTCAAAAGGACAAAAATGTTGTTTTTCATTCTGTTAATGCTTGTAATAGTTTGTCAACTGTTTTTTATTTGTGGCACTTTAGATTAGGGAACATTCCACCCAAGAAGATAAAACAAATTCATCAAGATTTTCCTAATGTTTCATGTATAGAAAGTTTTCTTTGTGACATCCACTTGCAAAATAGAAAAGACTTCTTTTCCTAATTCATGTACCTACTATTACATTTGCTTTTGAGCTAATAAATGTTGATATTTGGGAACCATATGAAGTGTCTACAATTTCAAGACATAGATTTTTTCTTACTATTGTTGATGAATATACTAGGTTTACATGAATTTTTTTAATGAAATACAATTCGGAAGTTTCTATAGTTTTACCTGTATTTTATGATATGATTTTGAATCAATTCAATGTATCTATTAAACATATAAGGTCAGATAATGGTTCTGAGTTTAATCTTACTGATTTTTTTAGTTCTAAAGGAATTGTGCACCAACTTTCTTGTGTTAAGACCCCCAACAAAATGGTATTGTTGAAAGAAAACATCAGCATCTATTAGTTGTAGCTAGATCACTTTTGTTTCAAGCCAGTCTTCTTTTAAAATTTTAGGGTGATGCTGTTCTAGTTGCTGCCCATATCATAAATAGGATACCCACACTAGTTTTGCATAATCAAACACCATTTGAAAAGCTTTTCCATAACCCACCTTCATATTCACATCTTAAAATTTTTGGTTCATTATGTTTTGCTTCGAATTTATCACACGATAGAAAGAAATTTGAACCTATGGCTAGAAAATACATTTTTCTAAGATATCCAGTAGTATTAAAGGCTACAAGCTTTATGATCTAGTTACACATAGTATCTTTATTTCTAGGGATATTATATTTCATGAATCAATATTTCCTTTTCAGCAACATCAATCAACCTCACAATCTGATTTTGAATTTTCTTCTTCCCATGTTTATCATTTATCTCACCCTCTAGTTGTTCAAGAAAACCAAGATTAGATAAGACTTTTCTCACCCAAATGACTTGATTTGTAGTTACTGCTACTATAATGTACTTTGCTTTTATAGAGGATTAGGCTGTGATTTCTTGTTTATTTAAGTTCTAGCAGAATGATCCATTTCCAAAGGAAAATACATAGCTTGAAGTACTTCTACTATCATCAATGCATCCACTCCAATCACTGTCAGATAAGCCAACCACTTCAATAGAGCTCTGCATTAGAATGAATGAAATAAAGGCCAAAGTCAGATGTCCCATCAAGTATCTATGAACTTTTTTCGCTATTGTGAAATGCTCAAAGGTTAAAACCTGCATAAACCTTGATAATTAACTCACAGCAAACATCAATTCAGGTCTTAATGCACAAATATAAAGAAGTGATCCTATCAAGCTTCTGAACATAGAAGGTTCCTCAAGTTTTGAACTTTTATCAATTGATAGCTTCTCTTTGGTAACAAGAAGAGTCCTAATGGACTTGCAACTATTCATACTGAACTTATTCAACACTTCTACAATGTAATTTGTCTGAGTTACATAGATTCCTCTACTACATTGTGAAATTTGTAATCCCAAGAAGTAACTCATCTATCCAAGATTAGTTATTTTGAATCTTCTTTACATTTCTGATTTGAACTTTGAAATTCTTTCTACATCTCCTCCTGTAACCAACATATCATCAACATGTAATGAGATGATTAATGGATTTTGGTCACCTATCTTTTGCACATATAGAGTTACTTCATTGTAGTTTTTTTGAAACCTTTGAGTTTTTTAGTATTCATTAATTTTACAGTCCCAAGCACGTGATGCTTGCTTTCAACTATAAAGAGCTTTATGAAGTTTATATATTTTGTCTCTATTAGACTCAACTTCAAAGCCATAAGATTGCTCAACATAAATTTTCTCCTATAGGTCATCATTCAAGAAGGCATTTGATGTCCAAATGATATATTTGCCATTTGAACATAATTCATACAGCTGGTTGAAATCGAATGGTATCCATTCTTGTAATTGGTGTAAAAGTCTCATGGTAGCCTACATCAAGCATCTGAGCAAAACCTTTAACTACAAACCTGGCTTTATGCTTGTTCAATATACCATTAGAGTTTTTTCCTAAATACCCACTTCATTCTAAGGACATGATGATGTTTAGGGCTGCCAACTAAGCTTCAAGTCTTGTTGAAAGTTATCATGTTGAGCTCTTCCTTATGGCTTTAATCCACTTAAAAGATTTGAATACCTCTTCTGGTGTTGCTGGTTCAATTAAAGCCATATGAGAAATCCCATATATGTCAGATAATGATTAAGTGCCTCTCATAAAAGGTTTATCTACTGACTACTCACTATCAAGCATGTCATCATTATTGACAGGATGAAAATCAACATTACCATTTGGAATTATTGTATACTGAACTTGTCTAAGCTCTCAATTCCAATAAGCTCTTTCATCAAATGATACATTTTTACTAACAAAGACCCTACCTGTAGCAACTTGATAAATTCTATAAGCCTTGGACTGTTGACTATAGCCAATGAAGATTCCAATCTTTGCCTTTGATTGCAATTTGTCTCTAAGCTCATTTGTCACATGTTGATAGCAAATGAACCCAAAAATCCTTAAATGATCAACAGAAGGTCTAACACTGTGCTAGGCTTCATAAGGAGTTTTATTGTGGATAGTTTGAGTCACCAAGATGTTTCATAAATAGACAGAGGTACTTGCTGCTTCAACCTAGAAAGATTTTGGAATACTTTTCTTAAATAACAGACATGTTAACATCTCAACAATTGTTCTAATCTTTCTTTCTCTGATCCCATTAGGTTCAAGGTAATATAGAGTAGTCAAATGATGATGAATACTTCTTCTTCTAGGAAACTTTCAAAATCTAATGAAATATGCTCTTTACCATTATCTGACATCAATGTCTTAATTTTTCTACCAAATTCATTCTCAACTTTGGCTTTAAACTTATAAAATATGAAAAACACTTCTAATTTATGCTCCGTAAAATAAATCTAAGTTATTCTTAACATGTCATAATGAAAATGACAAAGTATGTCCTTCTACTTAGCGATGACTCATTCATAAGACCAGCAATATCAGAATGAACTAAGTCTAACCTATTGACTATTTTGTTGAAACTCAATTTGGGAAAAGGCTTTTTAGTCAGTTTACCAAGTTAACATGAACTGCACATAGAACCATGTTGATGTAATTTTGGAAGATCAAGTAATAAGCTTTAGGCACTAGCTGGCAATAATGACTTATAATTGCAATGACGAAGCTTTTTTGTGCCACAAGGATGTCTGCTATGATGATGACTTTATTGCAGACAAGCATACATTACTCCATTTCACAAGAATCATGGAAACTGACATCAAGTACACACTTGTAAGCTCATAAATTGTGCATGCATGATTTTTAAATAACAGCACATAATCACCATCAACTAATTAAACTACACTCAAAAGATTTGGAGATGTTTTTGGAACCAAAAGCACATTGAGGATATACTTGGTGCCTAAGGTAGTTTTTACAGCTACTTTGCCTTTCCCTATAGCCTGCAATATATAGCCATTTCCTACTTTCACTGTTGAATGATGATTAGCATCTACTTCTATGAATAATTCAACCTTAGGAGTCATGTGGTTTGAACATGCACTGTCAAGAAGCCAATGATTCTCATCCTTTGAGCTTAACTCTGTGGTAGCCATGAATAAAACTTCCTCTGCCACATCAAGCTTCTCAACCTATGTTGAAGTTTGTGTTTTCTTGTTTGTTGCATCAGCTTTGTTCTTGCAAACTCTTTCTACATATCCTAACCACTTACATGCATTACATTTGACCCCAAGTCTATACTAACAATAAGATTCTACACGACTTCTCTTTTTATAGTAAGAACAAATTAAAAATTTACCTTTTTTATTATGAAACTTTCATATATGTGTTCTAGCTTTGTCTTTCTCTTTAATTTCACTTGAATTCTTTTTGAAAGAAGAATATGCATGTGTTTTTTACCTTCACACAATTAGAAAAAGCATTGTCAACTCTCTCATCTCTCTTTGCAGCTCTCCTCTATTCATCAACTTCTAAAACATTCACCAAATCAGTGATTATAAGTTTCGAGATGTCATATACCTACTGTAGAGAAGTGACTATGGCATCAAACCTCTCTGGTGAGTTGATCATAACCTTCTCCTTAGCTTTCTTATTTGTAAGAGTCTCTCCCATTAAGTCAAATCTGATTTACCAACTTCATCACTACATCAGCAAATTCATGCATTGTTTGACTTTCTTTCATTCTTAGAAGTTCATAATGTCTTCTAAGGTTTTACAAAAGCATCTGTTTACTTTTAGCAGAACCCATACACTCCTTTTTAAGCTTGCGCCAAGACTGTTTTGCTGTCTCACACCCCATAATCCTACTAAAAACCAAATCAGACACAGCTGAGTGTAGGAAAAACAAAGCCCTCTGTCTTTTCGCAATGTCCTTTTCATATTGCTTCACTTGTGCCTGTGAAGCATTCTCATTCAATATTGGTAGTTCAGTCCCGTTCTCAATAGCCTAAATAAGGTAGTTTGAACTATCAAAGATAGGTGGTGTTTATTAAGTAACAGTTGAAGTTGACATCGTTTGAAGAAGAGTTAATTTTTGAAAAGTGTAAATGAAGGTTTTAGGATTAATTTTTAGAGTTTTAGATGGCTCAAGGATCGGTGGTATGCTTTGATACCATGATATGTTTTGTTCAAAGCATTAAAGGATATATAATAGTAATGCTAAAAACTAAACAAAGTTAAGAGAAGAGAAACTTTGTTAATATCGAGCTTATACATTAAGTGATGAGTAAATACAAGCATTTATATCTTACATACATGGTTAATACTTGTACAGACAGGTGTATGACAAATACTAAGCTAAACATGCATTACACAGGCGAAAACTCCTTTGATCTATCAAATCAGTACAACGAAGCAAAATGGATCCATGTCCAATGCCTAGTTCAGAAAGTGAACAAAACTCATGCTAGTTTTATCTCAACATACTGGAGGAAAATCACATCTCTTTGATTCCAAGTTATGAATTAGGTGGACATTTTGACAAGCTGCTTATGCAAGATTGAGTATGTTACCCGAATAATCATGATTCGGATATGTGCTCCACTAACTCCACTAGTAGAACTGACCTTTAAAAATTTTTGGGAATGTCGAGTTCAATTAAACAAACTAATCTGCAAAAGCAATTTCCAGGAATATTGACAGAAAATGAAAGAAAATAACTGATCAAATCAAACGATATAAAAGTGACTAGGTGGCTTGCACATCCGACTTCTCTCGTTCTTATTGAAAGCATATTCATCAGAACATAGAATAAGAATGGAATTCTGAAGGAGTCGGAATTTTGTTCAAATTGCAGCTGCAGCAGCATCTATACAATGCTTGTCCGGTAAAGTTACTATTGGGCGTATTTGGGTCTGAAACTAGACGAGTTTGGACTTACGGCTGATGTGTTAAAGATGGGCTTGCCTCATATCGTGAAAACTCTGTTAAGCTTGAACTAAAAACCCAATAGGATAAGATGATGCCTTCCCTGCATATTGACAGCCCATGCGCCAAAAGAATCAGGAAAAAGACAGTCCGAGAAAATATCCAAAACCTATGCTAAGCTAAGCTAGTGTACGGGTCAATAGAGCCATGGATTACAGCTGCTAAACCTTCAAAGAGTCAAAATCAAGAAAAGAAAATGAAACAGAAAAGCTGACGGGTGTGACAGCCATGTTGGGCATTTTGTGCAGTGAACGAAGAAGGATGTAAATCATGTTTACAGGCCCAGGAAGATTCTTCCGCCCTAGGAGAGGACGTTTTATTCTTCATGCGGCTCATCAAACATGGGTTCATGTTGAACTCAGGCCTTGTTTTTCCTGCTCGGAATACCAAATCTACTTTGATTAAGCAATAATATTTCAGCAAACTAATTTTATTGTGCAAAATCATGCATTGATTCTCTAGATTGATATATAGTTCACATTTAAACAGAGAAAGAGGTTGTTACGATAATTGTAATCTGTCCTGTCAGCGACAGATAACAAATTAAGATTCCGAATGTCTCTTACCAATTATAAAATAATTGTCAGGAACGACAGGAGGGATATGTCTTCTGCCATGAAAATCTTTCTTGTTTATAGCTGGTTAGCAACCAATATCAGAAAGTTGAGTTTCCATCAGGGAAGAGTAGACGTGGGTCCCAAGAAAATTGGGATTATTTACTGAGAAGAAAACATTAATCATATTGTTTGCTGAATATAGTGGTACGTATTTGGTTTTCTACTTCTTCAAGCCCTGTCCACATGCAGATTATCATCGGAATCTGTCGTTGTCCTAGGTTTAAAACGACTTGCCTAATCATCATGTACAATGAAATTATGTGGCATTGCTTTGGTACAACTTATTATACTCTTGGAATGAGTTAAGTTCTTATCATATCAGGGGGTAAAAATGGGGTCGGTGGAACTACAATAAACCAAGAAAAGAAAAGAAAATTAAGCACACAACCCGACTCCAATGTTGCCATTCAAGGTGGACCTGTCGAGGCCTGTTTCTCGGAAAGGCCATAGACGAGCACCCTTTGTTGTGATTAGTAAGTCATTGCTGTGAGGACAGATTGTCAGTTTTCAATTATTTTAAATTGAAAAATGTTTTCTATTTCGTCACATGAACATGACTTGCATGACTTAATCAAAATTTATAAACTCAAGATGTACTACTCGGATGCTTATCTAGTATCAATTATCAACATTCAAAATCACACCAAGGACCACGCATCCATATGCTAGGCAATGTTTGGCTATTTTTCTTCTGATGTACCTTTAATTTCAAGCGTTTGTAAATTAGTTCGGGCTTCCTCTCATATCTTAATCAAACCAGACAAGATTTTGGCTGTTTCTTCATTTTTCTTTCACATGTCCCTATCAACAATCTCTTTGTTTTTCCTTCATTTCATCTTCATTATCCTAATCTATCATTATAAAAGGAAAATATTCTTCTTTTTTGCTATAGTTTTGGTATCATTTCCCTAACTAAACTATAGGTATATATGATTTGCAAGGTTTACAAGTTTTCATAGAAGCATCTAGGTCTATAATCACCTAACATCTCCACATATTTGTAGCAACTTTCATAGTAAGTAATTCTAAAGCCAATAAAGCCTTGCTTTAATAGTAAAATTGAGGTACTGGATCTTTAAGATCTTAACTGACATGCAATGCTTGATTCTTATTATAATTACCATTTATACATGCTTCACCATAAACTGAAGAAAGGGTCGAGACTTAATCGATTCCAATTCTATTTTTTAAAGAATTATCCCTCAATAATTGGCTATCCGAAGAAAAAGAAAGTACCCTTTAATTTATATTATATTAGGTAGTTAGGATTAATTTTGGGAAGCATAGCTTTATATATTTTCGAGATCAAGCCACGGTGCCAAACCATGATTTCTGAGGCCAAAAACAAAACAAGCATAGTTATATAGGTAAGTTAGAAAAGTGGTGGGTACGGACAGGGGGAGGCCATCCCTTGGGGCCTCATCCCCCAGCCCTCACGCTCCTTGATAAAAGAATGGCGATTGCCACTCTTTCCACGTTACCACGCAATGGTACCAACCATTCTTCACTGTTTCAACAATGACACACCGCTTGTCACGACTTCCATAAATACTCTATCTTATTTAAAAACCCTCTGAGACCCGACCCCTTTTAGCTAAACCTACACTCCTCCATTATTTCCCACATGGCTGCTAGTCCTCCTCCTCTGTTATCAATGGCGCCTGACGATCCTCAGCAAGACGATCACCTTCTCTTCTCTCGTGACAGACACTTCGCTTTGCATGGTGAGATCATGATGCTTGTTTTTCTCCTACTTTTTGCTGTCTTTCTTTCCTTTCTGCTCTTCTTCCTCTGCATAAAACGCTCCCACAGAAATCCTAACCTGCAAGAATGTTATCCGTCCGAGCAAGTTTCGCCATATAAATTCTCCAATGTCCCGTCCAAGGGCAAGTCGGGAAAGGGTTCAAAGCTGATGATGAATCAATCTGTGTAGCCGACTGTACGGTGTGTCAGACTTTTGGATCTGTCTGGAACCTTGGGCTTGAGTTTGGGTTCATGGAACAGGCGACCAGGGCCTGCCTTCTGCCACATGAGGCTGAGGATAGAATCGGCCATGAGGTGGCAGCTACAGAATGGTTTAGATAGGGAATGCAGATTCTAGGCATAAAACATATGCCAAACGTCACCTCGAGATTTGGTTGTATTGGTAGATATTTTTCATGTATTGGACCCTAGTTAATAATTCAAGAAGGTACTTCGAGTTTTCCTTGTACTAATTGCTGTCTTCTTCCTTCTTCTAAACGTTTGGTGTCATTTTCTCTCATGTATATACTAATCGTGAATAGTCAGGGCATTTGATTTAATGGTAATTGACTTAAAACATAAATTTTTTATTTTGAAAGGTGATTTTAGTAGCATTAAGCCACCATGTCATCCAAAGTCTTTTAATTTATTGCTAAAGACTTTATCTAGAATGAAACATCATAATTAAAATATACATTTTAAGAGAGATTAACTTGTTCATTGATAGATTGATAAAAATCAAAATTCTACGCACAAATGACTAATTCATTGCTTTTTTGTAATGGTCTTTTAAAGGATCTCTCTTTCTTCTCTCTCAGCCTTCTTTTTAGACATGTAAATTTCTTTTTATTATCTTAATAAAAATTTCATTGCTTGTTTCTAAAACAAAAAATAATTAGAATAGTAAAAAAAAGTTATTAAATAGTGAGACTTATTTTGTGAGCAAGGTAAGTTCAAAGATGTAAAATTCTCCGCTTAAACTTGAGATTAATTTGATTTCATTGGCTTGATTGGCAAATATCAAAGTAGTTTTCTTAACAAGTTCATATGGTCTTGATGTTTAATTTTTCTTCAGTACTTGGTGAAATTGATTTTGCTGTTATGAACTTCTATTTTATGAAATTAATTAAGCTATACTTTTAAAGGTTGTTTTATTGACTTTAATTTCAATGAAAACTTAAAATTGAGCTCGTATTTACTTGAACTTGAATTTGATGTAACTGGTTGGTACTGCAAATTCCTATATCAATCCAAAATTTAAGTTTCTTTACCATATACCATCCCAAGTTTGGAAATTTATATAATTAAGAGTTAATGAATCTCGAGTTTGGCTTAATTTTCGATTAATGGAATCATCATCGGCTAATCATTTTTTCATTTATTTTAGTGAAGTTGGGCTATTAAAAAGAAAACTCATCTCAATTAGATAACTTAATCAATTTCATAAGGCAAAAATATTTTATTTTTTGCTTTTCAAAAATAATAAATATTTCTTTTGTTAAAAGTTCATACCTTAAGGTCTCAAGTTCGAGTTCTGGCCAATTAATCTATGACATGTCTTTCCCATATATGGTTTCACTTTCTTTCTTTTTTCTCTTTGTTTTGTTTCTTTTCATTGAAGAATTAGTATGTAATTTGGTACCAGAAGAACATTCAATCGGGCCAATTTTGTTTTCCAATTGGAATGAAAATTGCAATAAACATGGTTGAAATATTATGATAAATAACGACTGCATTACAAATTATATATAAATAGAAGGTTGTAGTGACATATATATGGATCTGAATTCAGTAATCAAGTATGTTGATGCTATTGATCTTTAAGATTGATCCATGATTCAAATTACGGACCGCAATAAGGCTGAATACAGACCGTAATTAGGATGTATTTGGTTTAAAGTGGAGCTTTTCTCGTATTTTTAGAGAAATAAACTTCTTAACAGATGGATTAACAAAATCGAAAGTCTATATGCTAAGAACTTTTACATTATTATGTAAATCTTTGCTTTTCAAACAAAAAAAGAAAAGTGAAGCGTCCCCTTAGCTATATTATCTTTCGAAATGAAACCAAAAAAAATTGCATATAGTGTAAATATACATGAACATTCAAATTTATCGTAAGAAAGTAATAAGAAAAGAAGAAGGAATGTGAATTCGAAGTTATCTAAGAAAAGAAGAAGGAACGTGAATTCGAAATTATCATATAAAAAAAATTTATCACATGTATGTCCACCGAAGCATCACGTGACATGCGTTTTTCACAACGCATACTTGCCTTAACAATTTTTATCCTTTTTAAGAATTGAATTCCAAAATTTTGAATCTCTTTTCTTCATAGGAGCATGCATGTATCTACTCTGGAAGTAATAATTTCTTTCTTTATGAATGAGTTTTTATTTACCAAAAGACACCTGCATTGAAGAGGAAATAGCCATTTCACCATTATTATTTTGTCAAGTTGTTTCAGCTTGGTATAGATAGAATTACCATGTATATATTCTACTTGTAAAGGAGTTTACTATCAATGACTTGCCAGATATAGAGAAATTAAGTACTATATAACCATGGTCATTGCAGCCCTAGAGATTCAAGCCTGGGAATTCAAGGTCTTTTAAGTGAGTAGAGATGAAACCCAGCATGGCTGGCTAACTTCAGATTTTGTCTGGCTTTTCCTTTCTTTCTTGTACTTTGTTTGCTTATATCCTGACTGAGAAATGTATTGTAACTTTTGCCTTGCAGGTACCATAGTTGCTGAAGAAACATCACCATGCCTCTAAAGGACCAAACTTCTCCAAATCCTGAGCAGATGTCCAACCCCGAGGGAAGCAACCCACCTTCTTCCCTTGACATTGTGGAGTTGACGTCCTCCCTCCAGGCCACTGAACCCCGCAGGGCCATCTCGTTGCACAAAAGATCTGCAAGTGACTCCCTAGTCATACTGAAGAAGCCTTATCTGGTTGGACAAAGCTCTTCGTCTCTCGTAACAGAGACTCAAAAATGGGGTCGGAGCTTTGAACCTACCATGGACCCCAAGAAGATGAAACGGTGGACTTATCTACATCCTCATACTATGAAACTGTTTATTTAATTTGGACAGGATTTTTTAACGATAAGTACTGACGCACCAAAATGCCCAATTTATATAGCGTAATCTTTCACGTAACACGCTTTGATTTGTTCTATAGATTGCTTGCGAACAGAGTTGCAGCTCAGAATTCGCGGCTGAGGAAGATGGAATACATTGAAAAACTCAAGAAAGACATAGAGACCGCGGAGGTAGCTAGTTTAATTCCTTTATCAATGTTACTACTATGTTTTTCTTTTTCTGATTTAAAGTTCAATGATCTTATATTCCAAGTACTTTATAAGCTCTCTATGATCTCTCTTTTGTCTATTTGGGTGACAATTGCAGGCCCAAATAGCGGCGTTAGCTCCAGAGGTTTCTTACTATAAACATCGACGTGCGGTGTTGCAACAAGAAAACGATGAAATGAAACAGAAGATTGAATTTCTTGAGAAAGAAGAGGCAAGGAAAGAAGGTGAATTCAGCAACTTTATCTGAGCCATTGGTGCATTGTGGACATTCCTGGAGCATCTAGATTCTAGACTGATCATCTGTTCATCTTTCTTTTTAACCTTTTCTTTTACGAGTTTGAAGACAAGAAATTAACAATTGACCACCTGGTTGCAGCTGAACACCAAGCATTGAAGGAAGAGAGAGATATGCTTGCCCTCACCTATTTCCTGCAGCAAGAAGACCTTTAGAAGAATACAGCTATATAGTCGGATGGCAAGATCCAATTCTCAAAACCAAAATCTCGGGTCCTAGACCTGTTAATTTAATATTCGCAAAGTTGCTAGTTTCCTTTCTGTTTTCAAAGTGTGGTTCTATCCAGGTCCCTGGATCATAAACTTTTAAAGTAATTTTCAAATAAATGAAATAAAGCAAGGTATCGAAGCATTATAATTCTGTTTAAGGCTCTTATCTCTATGGATCAATATGAATTGAAGCAGTTCATGCAACATTTTGTGAAAACATATCCCATTTCTTGCCAGGAAGACATGGCGGTCTTCTCGTTTGTCATAAAGAAAATGGAGCTGGAATTGTGGCGTGTCTTGTTTCGACATAGTTCTAAATTCAAATTTGATAAGGTGCTAGATAATCCTAAGGAAACGACAGAGAATCAGTATATAAAAAAACAAAATGGTTATTATCAATTGGTGTAATATTGGTACAAGACAATGAAAGAAACCTTCCTCTTGGATAAGTACCTCAAGATCTCACTTAGAATTGTCCCATTCATATAGTCAGATCTAGAGTACTTACCCTTCTTGCACTCTTCTTACTATGATCTTCTCCTTTCAATCTGCTAAGCTTTGATGAGGATGATGGTGAGTACAATGACAGAGATAACTCACTGCCAACATCGTCTTCCTTGGAACTTCGCTGGCTTTCTTCATTCACTTGTATTAGCCTCAGAGATAGATCCAAATCAAGGTTGCAATCTGGAGCCTTTCTTTTCATCGCCTTACACTCTTTTGCATTCGTTTTGTTTGCATCAGAAGGGCCTGTACTTCTGCTGAAACTTATATGCTCTTCTACTTTAGCTTGCGTTTGGCTTGTGGGGTTGTGCTCAATTGCGCCTAATCTTGACTGGGTTCGGAAGGATTCAAGATTGTGAGATGATAGGAATTCATTCTGCAGTTCATGGCTTTTCCAGCTAGGTAGTGCATTGAAGGAGGAACTGCCCATCCTGAGATTGTAATTGGTCCAATTGCTTGTACTATTACTGCCAAATATCCTCTCCGTCATTGTTCCATGCAGTCCTGGTCTTGGTTCATCAATGAAACTCCTGCTTGTATAAGGATTACGCAGCAAGCACTCCTGGCCATTCCAGGAAGCACCTCCGTATCTTGAAAAGAAGTGAAATTTTGCTTAGAAATTTAATTCCATAGTTGAAATATAGACTAGTTACATTTAAAAAATGTGAAAGGTTGGATTATTGATTGTTAATCTTGGTACCTGAAACTACTAGAACTATCGCCTTGATGATGATTGTTATATCCTTGCAGCATGGGAAGTTGGCTGAGGTTATAAATGTTTCGATCTCCACTTTCCACAAGATGCCTATGCTCGGTTGTGACTGGTCATGTAAAAGTAACTCGTATGCATCAGGGACGACCATTGATCGAAACCCTAGTAGTGTTAATTCAGTGAAAAGGAAAAAGAAGATGGAGAGATTGAAGTAATTAACGTACCTTGTCCAGGATCATCAATCTTCTTGCTTCTATACATCTGATGGAAAAAACCCAAAGGCAGACAAGGAAAACATTGTTAGAAACAAAATATCAAATGATTTCATTCACTCCATCTATATATGAGTATGGAATGAGAAATTATCAGCTAATTTACAAGCTTTTATAGCCATATTGACCTGAAGATGGCTCTTGACATGAGCGATGCTAAGTCCTTTTATATTCATCAGCTGAAGAACCAACTTTGGGGTAGCTCCTGTACCAAGAAATTTTTTTATTTTCCTACTTAATTACGACCAAAGTAAGATCAGACCAGAGATTGGGAAGGGTTAGAGATGGAACTCACTGTCTTGTCCACCGAGTCTCTCAACCGCGTGAACAAAACGAAGGTGAAGATCAGGTGTCCACCGGAGCCTTGGCATCTTGGATCTGACATAAGGCCTCACGAAAGGCTTCTTCTCATTCTCTTCCACCGTGCTGTTGCTTGAGCTTCCTCCATTCCTAGGCCTACTTTCACCATCATTTTCTTCCGTACTCTCACTCTCAGCCTGGTTTTGTTTAGATGGGCTTGTCTTTGAACATTCCGTGCCATTATTTCCCTCCATCTTTCCAGCTAGCTTCCGCTCTCTGTCAATATCCAAGTCTAGGAATCATAGCACAAAATAAGAAACAAAACATATGCACAGGGTGAACATAGAGGCTTGAAAATCAAGTTATACTACACTAATTTGTAGGGTTGGGCCTTCTTGGTTGATCAAAGCAAGCTTCTTTATCTTCTTTCTATGGCAGGACAGAGAGAAAACTGGGTGAAAGGAACCATCGAACTCTAAGCAAGGGCAAAACAAAGCTACAGGTCCTTGAACAGAAGGGAGGATATGGGAAACCCTAGATCTTGACAGGGAAGACAGACAAACCTGTTTCTTCTCCCCTTCTCTCTCTTGAGATTGGGACTAGTAAACAATAATATTTGCTCACATCCTAATGTATATATTACAAATACTTTATACTATCCATGCCATGCATGCATGCAACACATCCATGCATGCATGGCTCCACACGTCGATGTCAAGTCATGCATTGATGCCAACAATATTCAAAAGAAAATTAGAGATGTCTTGGTAATTGGGCATGACAATCTAAAGAAAAATTAGAGATGCATATCTTACTATTTCAAGAAAAGATTAATCAGGAAATTTTATTACAGTTATATACTTTATCAATTTTAAACTTGCTTTGTCGGAATCTAAATTGAAGTCCACTTACTTTAAAGTGGACTTTTGTTCTTATTAATTTTGTCTCTTGCCTAAATGAAATGAAAGACTTTCATATGAACTAATGGCGGCCGGGTTGAAATTGTTCCCTAACCCAAAATAGAAAAACCTCTTTTTTATTTATTATTCCATGAGTGTAATTCTCCCTAGAGTTTGACAAATAATATTTCAACAAATTCCTCGTGA
>NW_018397263.1:340599-347064 GCF_002168275.2 Theobroma umbraticum | reverse complement strand
TTTATTTCTCCTTGACTTAGACTATTATATTTCATATATCATCTTAATTTGTCTCCTGGTTTTAGTTTTTCTCCATTTTCTTTTGTTTTGATGCATCACCCTTTCATCATCATGGATGAAGGAATTGCCTAACTCATGAAAAACCAAAAATTGAGTCTTTTCTACTATAATAGACGCTTACTTAATCATTTAAATATCATGCAAGCATGGAGACTTAAAATACTTAATTCTGATAAAAAATAATCATTTTGCTATAAATTTAAATCAAGCATTATGTAGTTAATTAAGATCACTGCATAACACAATTGAGAATCCGTTTATCATTATTCTTGATGAATAACAATTTCAATGTTTGATTATACTTTTATTATAATAATAACTATTATTCCACAATCTCAATTTCGTGATACTTCTGAATAGTTAATATCAATCTTTCCTTAGTATTAGTTATTCCAAACAAGTAGAAATGGCGGAAGAAATAATTTTGGATAAAATTAAGCATTGATCTTCTTTATTTGTAATATATATGACATGTTTTTTGCCTTTTATTTAAAGAATCATTTACATTAATTGAAATTAATATACTATACTACTGTGATAAAAATTCTTTGTCGGATATGTTTTGCCTTCATATAGTATGTCAAATTTCTTCCCAAAAATAATTTTATTAATATTAAAATTGCCTTTCACATCAATACGTATGCATAGTTGGAAAAGCATATGAGTAGAACAAGAATATTATATTTTCGTCAAAGGTATAAATTTGTCTCATCATTATATATACCATTTGTGGATCCTACATAATGTAACATCTTACCTATGCTTTAGGTCAGTCCCCCTCCTTTTGTACACACAGATGTAATTTTTTTTATATTAATTAAATATACTTAACATTATTATTCTTATTATTGTATTGTTAGGTCCTTCTTGTTGTTGATGTTATTACTAACTAAAAATTTTAAGAATGTTGAAAAATTCTATTTTCAGATATTATTATGGGTTGATGTCAAACATTACAAACTATCATGATCATGTAATCAAAATTTAGTCCACCTAAATAATCACTTTTTATTCTAATTTAAGCATCATTTTCTAAACTAACATAAAAATTATTGATTCGGGAACTTATTTTTGTCGGTCCATATGTAATAGAATATGATAAATTAAAATATCTCTTGCTCCATTTAGCATTTTTATAAGTTAATATTCATAACAAATTGTAGATTGTAAAATATAATAATATGTAGGAAGAGTGACTTTAGTTTCTTGAATATTGATGGAGTTAGCTTCTCTAATTCCTTTTCTTATTCTCTTCTCCTTTAAATCTTTTTTTTTTCAAACGCATGTAGATAGACACTAACCCCCTCCAGCACAAGGTTGAGAGCGAAATTTACTCTAGTTTATGACTGCTAATGTCACAGTGCTTTGAAACAGAGTCATAATTCATTTCATGTGCCTTAAAACAAATTATTATTATATTATTAGCATATAATTTTTTTTTGAAACGATTAGCATATAAATTATAATTTATATGAACTCATTCTATGTCCTTGAGAGGAAAACTCCTTTCTTTTCTTAATAATAAGATTTGGGATATTTTCAAATTTTACTTAAATATAATTTCCTATAGATGATTTGAAGAGTGCAAAAACTCTCATATCGATATGATGCATTCAGGATTTTACTTTCATCAGAATACTCCCTACACAGAGGAAAAACTTTGAACTTCCCTCAAATATATATAGTAAACAAACATGATGAGAAGGAAATTTCATTAATTATTTCATCAGTAATATATTCTTTTATATCCTTGCTTGAGAAAGATGGTTTAGTTCATGTTTTGACAGAAGATATTAATCTCCCATCCTTGCTGAACAGAATAATTCCATCTAGTTTCGTGTTCACCCCTCCTGTCCTTAATCTTATGCATAGATTCTCGTGTTTGACTTCCTAAGCTTTCATTCTCACAAGACCTCCTTCACAGACAGAAGGGTAGACATCATCTTTTTTCTTTATTATTATGTTCATCTCATGGTCAAGTCGGGCAGCACAAGAAAAATGGGAAAAAAAGAAAAGAAATGGTGTGGGGGATAAGATCATATAAATATATAAATATATATATATATTTATGTGTGGAATGAGTCTTTGCAAATTGAAAATGAGAAAGATATTTGACCCTTTTTTTAAGTGTAGGGCACCTAAACATTTGCATTGAGAGCATATCAATTAGGTAGACCTTCCAATAGACGACATGGTGCAGAAAATGTGTCCACATTAATTTAGCTTTGACTAGGACAATTATGAGATACATATTATATATTTGATTAAATTAATGTAAATTTTAAGTTCCATTCTAATAAATTAGGACGTGGTTATTATGATCGATTTGTTCGATGATTTCAAATTATAATTTTGAGTTTGAAGTTATTAATGAGAGAATTTTTATCCAATTATATTCCCTCTATGCTTTAAGATCACAAATCTTTAATACATACATAAGTACACGTAATAGATTTCATCACTTTTATTCCCTTTCTTGGGCTAAGAATTAGATAACAACAAATATTAAAAAAATCCAAACTAATAATCAAAGTTGTTTGTATTTTGTAGGAAGGAAAGAGAAATGATTAAATTGGGTGGAAGGAAAAGATGAAGGAGAAATAGGTGGATCATTTGCCAATGGATATGGGCTTGTTAGGTTTCTTTGAAAGGTCAAGTGGGTCTATCGACAAGGGCACGTTGAACCTTGAAGCCTGAAGCCTGAAGCCTGAAAGCCTTCGTCTTGTTCCTGGGCTGGTGACCTAGAGCCGGTGCAAAATGATTCACCCATTCACCTTCTCAAAATGAGAGATAGCTCCTCGGATTGCATGGACTGCACTTAGGGCCACGTATACCGAGTTCAATTTGATTAAGTAGGCTGGCACTTCCCTAGATTTGTAACCAAAAACTTGGTTTTGAGGAATTTTATTGGAGACATTATATTTGTACACACATTTACTCATGTTGAATGAAAACTTCATTCTTCATTTTCTCAAAATTTCAATTCTATGAAATCCTGTTAAGTATATATTTTGTTTCCCTTTTATGGATTTCGAGCTGTTTCCAATGCATAGTTGAATGGAGTTAAGCAATGTAATGGTAGTTCTCTTTCTCATGCTCAAGCAGTTTAATTTTAATCATCAAGGCCACTCAGAGCCAGAAATTTCCTAGAAAATGTTTGGCATATCCGTTGACAGAGAATGTGCCTCCCAATAAGAACAAATGAAAGGGGATTTCCTGGCAACATGCTTCTTCTTTATTAGGGTTTTCCTAAACACCTTGTTGACCCATGTTTAGTTGTCTCATTTATGGAAATAAATTGTATATACGGATAGGATCTTCTCATAAATTTTACTTTTCTATTTTTAATTCACAAATGTGCATTGATTCTGCCAGCTTTGAACCTGACAGAAACCCATCATCCATCCATGCCAATAGCAATGGCGGCATGGCCTTGAGAACCTACCTTTAACAGATTCATTCAAGGTTCCCATGAACCTACATATCATTAACTGACTTGTACTTGGATATCTACAATGTTCAAGTTCTAGTTAGGATCAGCTGAAACTACATATGATCAACAATTGTTAGTGTAATTGTCTTTTTTATTTCGATTAATTTCCTGCATAACCACATACAACCATACATGTTATAAGTTTGTCAAACTTATAATATATAAAATACAATAATTTTAAATTCAAATTCTCTTAATTTCATGTCATTCTCGTATTTTTTTAATGAATCGTTTTTAAAATTGTCAGGTTTATCTATACATATTATAGGTATCAAATCATAAGAATGGGAAAGAAATGTGAAAGCAATTTTTACCAGTGGAGAATCAATCCATTTTGTGATAAAGGGGGTAACCGTTCCGTAAGCCATAAAAAGGGTAACAGAAAATCTATATAATATAGGAAGTGGTTCCTTTGAGAAAGAGAACATATCAGCTATACACTGATATGTACTAATACTATATTAGTATTGTATCATGAACAACTCAGTTCTTTGTTTCCATGTTGGGCTGCCGACCTCTTATCAGTGCAGATTCGGGAGCAGCAGATAATCACCAATAGAGACAATATCCAGTGCCAGATATCTTTGAGCTTTCATGTGAATAATAATAGTAATAAAATACTTCCTCCCTTGCATTTTTTTGTCTATCTTTCTTTCTGGAGATGTTCTGAAATAAAATGTAGATAGGACAGACACGTGTATATACATATATATTCTTGATCCATAGCCCACAGCTGTCAAATATGTGGTTGCAGGCTAAGATTATATATTTTTCCTGGTCCTTCCATGGCAGAGGCTTTGGACAAGTCTCTATCAGACCCAATGAGCCGACTGAAAATGTCGATTCATTGGCTTCTACCATTCTGGCTGGCTAATCTTGAATCATCCAAAAACAAGGCCATGGAGCATGAACTGAATCAGTACAGTTTCCATATTATTTAATGCATCGGAATTGATCATGAGATTTTAAAACAAAAAATTACCCCAAGAGAGATTTAATCAATCCAGGGTGTTTCATGAGCTGCAGCAAATGGAACAATTTAGCAACATGTGAAAATTCTTGCAGCCGTTTTTGACTTTGTTCATATGGTACAAGATAATCGTTAATCATCGCATCCACATCAATCTTTAACCTTTGTTTCATTAACTTTGTTACGAAAGGAAAAGTATAATTTCTTTTTCTTTAAATATTTATTTTTTAAAAAAAAAATTATTAAAATTTAAGTAAAAAATATTTTTTTTTTAATCTTTTATAAAGGAACAAACACTAAATCTATAGCTAAGCGATCTAAACATCTATTGGCCCAAAAGCATAGATGATCATTATGTATTGTTTCTACACTTTTGTTGTCCTTTATAAAAGAAGAAAACAGTAAACCCCAATGTCATTGGTTAGCAATATTTATTCCTTTGTTAGGTCTCCAGTCCTATCTCAAATAGTTCGGCAATGGGCATGGTATTTCCTATCTTTTAAATATTCGTATCTGAATCCCATTAGTTGTTTGGGTATCTAAATTTTATAAATATTCAACTAATATTTAAAAATTAATATTTAAACTTTATCAAATTAGATAAATATAATCTATCATAACACACACATTACTCATTTTAACCCGTTAATTTTATAATTTTATCACACAATAGATACTTCACAAGTTAAAGTTAATATAAATTTTAAATATTTAATTTAATTTTAATACATAATTAATGTAAAATTCACAACTCTCATTAAAATTATAATATCTTTCCTTAATGTAGGATTTACGACTTCTTGTTGAGAGGGTAATAGCCTTGTGGCTATCTGGTGAGAACGTACAATTTTTTGATGTGAAATTCACATGACATTTAAATAGATTATTGTCATCTTGATCTTGAGAAAACCTAAGTCATGCTATTTTGGACCGACAATTTCGGCCCAAAATTGGATCGGGGGAAGAGCCAAGTTTCCAAGTATGCTGGGCCTAAATTGGGGCCTGGAGCTGTGGGCCCACCCAAAAGATGATTGCGATCCTCCGACGTCCATCACGCACATGTTTGAAGACTTCCGCCTTATATAAGTGTTGCACCAGATCACTTTTGTCTTCTGTCTATCGATTACCTGCCCTTTCCCACTCCCACGCGCCATTGGAGCCTCCCATTATCACTACTTATATAATTACCCTATGCTCTTCTATTTCTTTTAAATATCAAATTAAAGATAAAATTAGTCTAAAGAGAAGGTTCGATGGGGACTAGAAATTTGAATTTTAAACTTTATTTTTTTAATAAAAAGAGTAATTTAAAAATTAAAAGGTCAACAACTATCCACATAATTATCTTTTTTTAAATATAAATAATTATAGTGATATTAAATAATATGAATATAACTTTGACATTTTAATCCAATCTTGATTCATTCAATATTATCTTTTATCTTCATTGGTTGTTGACTCAAAACATTGAATTAGAGGTTGGTTACTTCTTTAAGTAGACAATATCATTTCCTTTCATGACTATTTCTCTAGATATTAATAAATGGCATGCCCTCTTCCTTTAGTACATCAAATAATAATAAATCTATACACTATTATATAACATTAAATTTATCATGTTCATAGGTTTTAATTGTACTTTATAAATATATAGTATTAATAGTTATATCGATAAATACAATAATAAATATATTTTTTAAAGTGTTATATGACATGAGATAACTTAATTAAGACATTTATTAAATAAGTCGGTCATAACTTGTTATAATTAATGTGCTAAACTCTTATTGGTGTGTTAACAAATGGAATAATCCAATGTTGCGTAAGCTCACGCGCTTGAAAGTGGAGTGCGGGAAATGTTAGGTGTGATTGGATTGCGGGAGATGCGGGGCTTGAAAAAAGAAATGATAGATTGAAGAGAGAGAGAGGAAATAAAAAAATG